>NC_056744.1:592831875-593131875 GCF_019279795.1 Protopterus annectens
TGAGGCTCAGGTAGTAGATGTCGGCTTAACATTAAATGGAGAATGCCATGAGGCTCAGGTAGAAGATGTAGGCTTTATATTAGATGGAGAATGCAGTGAGGCTCAGGTAGAAGATGTAGGCTTTACATTAGATGGAGAATGCCATGAGGCTTGGTTAGAAGATGTAGGCTTTACATTAAATGGAGAATGTCATGAGGCTCGAGTAGAATATGTAGGCTTTTCATTAGATGGAGAATGCCGTGAGGCTCAGGTGGAAGATGTAGACTTTACATTAGAAGGAGTATGCCATGAGGCTTATGTAGAAATTGTAGCCTTTACATTAGATGGAAAATGCATGAGACTCAAGTAGAAGATGTAGACTTTACATTAGAGAATGCCATGAGGCTCAGGTAGAAGATGTAGGCTTTACATTAAATGGAGAATGCCATGAGGCTCAGGTAGAATATGTAGACTTTACATTAGTTGGATAATGCCATGAGACTCAGGTAGAAGATGTAGGCTTTACATTAGATGGACAATTCCATGAGGCTCAGGTAGAAGATGTAGGCTTTACATTAGATGGAGAATGCCATGAGGCCCAGGTAAAAGAATTAGGCTTTACATTAGATGGAGAATGCTACAAGACTCGGGTAGAAGATGTTGTCTTTACATTAGATGGAGAATGCATTGAGGCTCAGGTAGAAGATGTAGGCTGTTCATCAGATGGAGAATGCCATGAGGCTTGGGTAGAAGATGTAGGCTTTACATTAGATGTGGTAATACATATTAGCTGAGACATATATCTGCAGTGTTGGCCAGGAATATTAGGCACTTAGAAAGTTCTGAAGATGACATTTGTATACTTCTCAGAGAGAAATATGATGCAATACTTTTCTGAAACAGAGGTGTAGTGAAATAAGAAATAACATGGTTGAAAACATGGTCAAATTATGTACCTCAATCAACAAGTGGAAGACAAAGAATGTTGATAGCATTTGTAATTTGATAATGTTTGAAATTATTGGAAGTTTCAAACTCTTTGGAATCTGTGAAATCAAAGATGGTGCAATGGATTGGTTTTGCTAAGAAGACTTTAGGGACTATAAAGGCATAAAGGCTGCTGTTGGCTAAAACTGAGTGATTTTTTTGGAAAATCTCAGAGATTCTACTTTAGTTTGTTGGCTACCAGCAGACCATCAGCACTCTGCAATCAATTGACTCATTCATTCCTCTAAGAGTGAGAACCAATGACATTGGCATTCATTCAGGCAGCCACAAGGTTTTTTTTTTCCTGTATAGGATCTAACCCTACCCTTGGTGGTTGACAAGGGTGCCCGCTTAACCATGACAGCCTATTCTGCCCTCCCCTGCATATGTGAGTGCATCCACCACATGCTAATGAGGGTTACTGTCACCACTTTGGTAAGCCAAGGCCATGTCTCCAGTTTTAGGTATATCACTCGCAGGCTTTGGTTTGTATTTAGCAAAACAGCCACTGGACCATCAGTCTGTTCCCAAAAGGTAGGTGAGCCAGCCTATTGCCTCTCATGCCTACCATTACCTGCTTGTGTCCTCCAGAGTCTTAGACACTAATCAAATTTGGGTCTACTGAGTTATAATCAGGACTTTATCCCTCTGCATCACAGAGCTGGGGGTTCAGCTTGTTTCTTAGCACTAAAAACAGCGACATAAAAGCAGATTTTGCATCTCAGGAAAACATGTACAATTGAAGGTCACCTGATGCATATGAATTATGACTTTTTGGAATCTTCTTTGCTTCATAGATCAAAATTTACATAAGTTGTTAAAGAATACTATAGATGTAAGAGAAAATACAAACTCTACTTCCAGCAGTGTTGAAAGTACTTTCTTTCTTGTGGGCTATAAATGTTCCCCAGTGTAAAGTCAGTAACAGTATATGGGAGTTGCCTCTTATGTTGGACTGTGAAATGAAGGATATTATTGTTCAAAACTCCTCTCAGGTTGGAAGCTGGGGATAATAATCAGGTTTTAGCTTATCTGACAGACCACGATGCTTTGCCAGAGATGGCCTGCACCTGTCACCCCTGAGATTCTGGATACTGGCTAAGGTTTTTGCCACCCCTATAGTGCCTTTTTTAGGCAAGGTTCAAATGACAAATTCACCACCGTAACAGGAACAGGCAAGCAAAAACTGAGGGTGATGCTACTCAATGCTAGAAATCTAAATCTCAAAATGCACTCACTCGAGGCACTCCTTAAAATGGAGAACATCGATATCTATGCAGTGACTGAGACCTGGTCCAAGGCTCCAGAGAGCACCCCTGCACTACCAGGCTATAACTCATACCACACTTTTCGGCCATGTAACCTGGACCTGAACACCAAAGTCGGAGGTGTGTCCATATTCATTAAGGATATCCACACCTCCTGGCTAGTTGCTCAGCATAATGCATCCGATGTTATCCAAGTGAAACTAACTCTGGGCAAAACTGCAATCCAAATTGTTGCTTGCTACAGATCACCCACCATGCCCCAGGATTCCCACTCCTCTTTTCTTGATGTACTGGAAAATATTAGGGTTCAACCAAACACCCTAATAATGGGCGATTTCAACTACCCCACCATTAACTGGGAAAACTACTCATGTACCAACTCCTTCGCTCAACGCTTTCTGGAATTCATAAACTCCAATGCCCTGGATCAACTTATCCACACTCCCACCAGGGGCAACAATATCCTGGATCTAGTCATTACCAATATGAGTGACCGGTGTTCCACACCTGAAGTCAATGCCTCATTGGTCCACTCCGACCATAAGCTAATTATCCTAGATATCCACATCCTGCCTCCACCCCCCATTAAGGAAACCATGGTAAAAAATTTCTCCAAAGCCAGCTTCATGCTTCTTAAGACCAAAGTGGTGAACCTCATGACACCCATGCAGATGGACAATACAGTTACGACTACTGAATCCTAGACAATTGTACTTTATAAGCACTTACATGAGTGCATGGATCGTGCTATCCCAAACAGAACCAAGACACTATCCTCCAAAAAAGGAAGCCAATCTGGTGGTTCCCTGCCATAAACAAACTGTACAACAGAAGGAAGAAACTCTTGCAAAAGAGATTAAAATTACACGAGTGGAGGAGCTCCCTGGTCAGCCTCAGTAAGAAGCTGCAATCCCTGATAAAATCCTCCAAAGCTAGTTACAAAAACAAAATTGCCACTGATTCTAAAGACAACCACAAAGCATTCTATAGCTATGTCAAGAATCTCAATGGCAACACTCAGATCTGCTTTGAGTTACAGCACAATGGCACTAAATATACAGACCCAACTGATATTGCCAACATCCTGGCAGATAGGTTCAGTGCTAACTTTACCCCCCTCTCACCCCCTAAAGAGCCCATCTTTATACCGGAAGAATGCAAAGTTCCTGTAATCACGGCTGCACAGGTAAAAAACACACTCTCCAAAGCCAAGAACGCAGCATCCATGGGACCAGACAACATCCCAGGCTGCGTTCTACATGAACTACAGAACAAACTGGCACCCCACCTAAGTACCATGTTCAATCATAGCCTCACCTCAGGCTTTGTGCCTGCTGAATGGCGCACAGCAACGGTTATCCCACTCCACAAAGGGGGAGCCACCACAGACCCCGGGAACTACCACCCCATTAGCCTGATGAGCCTGATCTGCAAGGCCATGGAATGTATCATCATGGAACTTATAAACAAAGATATTGGTAATAAACAAAGATATTGGTAATCTCCAAACTCTGGATCCCACCCAGTTCGGGTTTGTAAAAGGCAGATCATGTCTCCTAAACCTGATAGACTTCTTTGAAGCAGTCACCAAAGCTGTAGACAAGGGTAAGGTGGTTCACACAGCCTATCTAGATCTTACCAAGGCTTTTGACACCATTCCCCACTCTGGAATTATAGATAAACTCACTAAACTAGGTATAAATCCCTATGTCACAAGATGGGTTGCCAACTGGCTCACTGAGAGAACCCAAACTGTGAAAGTGGCAGACTCCAAATCTGACTTCAGACCATTGACAAGTGGAGTACCACAGGGTCAGTCCTGGGTCCTCTCCTCTTTGGTATCTACTTCTCTGAAGTACAGGCTAACACATAAGGTCTTTGGCTAACGAAATTTGCAGATGACTGCAAACTAGAAGCCATAATCGAAACTCCTAATGATGTGGACATCCTACAAAAGGGCCTTAATGAGACAGATGCCTGGTGTCAAAGCCATGGCCTCAAGCTCAGTGCCAAAAAGTGCATTGTCATCCCCTTTGGTAAAAACTCTGTACCCATGAACTACAACATAGGCGATAGTATACTTAACACTGAAAGTGTGATAAGAGACCTTGGGACACAGGACAGTAGTCTCTCCTTTGATAATCACATCGCCACAGTAGTCAGGAAATCCTTCTACATGGCACACCTCATCACAAAAGGTTTCTCATCCAGAAAAAAAGAGGTCATTGTTCCCCTCTACTCATCAATCATTAGACCCATTATAGAGTACAATGCCCCTTTTGGTATGTACCTCACAAGACATCTACAACAACTGGAAAGGCCACAAAAATACCTCACAAAGAAGATTACTGGCCTCAAACAGATGCCATACGCAGACCATCTAAAAAAACTCCAGATTTAGTCCGTCGCATATCACCTACTTAGAGGTGATCTCTGCCTAACATAGAAAGCTATGTCAAACTCATATCTGTTGGACATCCTCCACTTAAAGAAATCCCAATCCCTCCGAGCTACACACTCTAGGGACCTAAACCTTGTCACCACATTAAATAGAACATGCCGGAGGGATAGATTCCTGTCCCAGAGACTTCCCATACTCTGGAATAAAATACCTATCTATATCAAACAAAGCTCCTCATTAGCACTCTTCAAGAAAAATCTTGATGATTGGATGGGAAATAGGAAATTCACCCCGGGGATCACCTCTGTGGCTCTGCTCGACAGTGGCACAGGAAAATAATTTTCTTGGGTGGCAAAAGCCGGGGTACCTTTTTGGCTGGGCTTGTATAGGCCCCAGGGCCAATAGCCTAGTACCTACCTATGAACCTATGAACCTATAACATCAGGTAAAAAATGAAGATAAGTATTTAAAGGTAATATGGTTATATTATAAACCAGTAATAGAGAGGTATAATAGATATAATTTATAGGTACAAAATAGTGATTGTACTTTGCAAGGCCTGTGTTATTGGTGTGACAGACAACTCGCACCCTCAGATGAAAAACAAATGCCTGCAACCCAACATTGGGTACTCACCCTAGTGATAGGAGGGGGAGTTATATTTGATGGCATTTCCTGAGGGAAGGTTGAGGGGGGGGTAAAGTTGGAGATGAATGTGTCAGCCAATAGGTTTGCTATATCTTCTGGCTCAGTTTAGGTGGCTCCATTTACAATGAGCTCTGCACACAATTGTGTATTACCCTTGAGGTTGTGGACATAACATAAAATGCCTTGTGGTTGTCCATGGCCTGGGAGGCCAAATTTACCAAATTTGGTTTTGGTGGACTTTATTTGTTTAGTTTGATGAGAGTGCTTTTATCCTGGTGGGTGCTGCACCTCCTAATTTTTGCCATCATTTTCTTTGTTCTGTTATACAGCCTGTTGATTTTGTGATTCCACCAGGGTGGCTTGTTTTTTGAGTTAGTTCTGTACTTTTTCCTGGTAACATGTTTGTATAGGGTTTCTGTGAACAGTTCTGCATACACAGCAGTGTTCTCAGGGTTTTGGGGGGCTTCAAACTTTGCACTTAAAGGAAGGAAGTTAGCCTTAGAGTAGTTCCTGAATATTCCAGGGTTAGCTGCGGGTGCAGGTTTTATTTTTACTTCAAAGGAACCATTTTGTGGACTGACTTTACCAGAGAAGACATTACACTAGGTGGTGTGTAGCACTCTCCCATATTATTGAGGACCAGATCCAGTATGATTGCACCCCTAATTGGTATATTGACAATCTGGTCTAGGGAGTTTGCGTTTACAAAAATCAGGAATCTCTGTGTCTATACATTTGGTGTTGTATAGGAGTTCCAGTTAACAGTGTGGTAATTAAAGTCACCCATGAATATGATATTGGGTTGGATGGGGTGAGTCTTTCCAATAAGTTTAAATATATGATATAGGTTTTTTGGGTCATAACGGGGGACCTATAACTTGCAAGGAAGTGGTATTGGATTTTGCTTATGGTAATTGGAACATGGAGTAGCTCAAGTGCATTGTCCTGTTTAACCAGCCTTGAGGTATATTTATTTTTTATGTAAATTGAGACACCTCCACCTTTAGTCCCTGTCGGTGTTGTAATTGGTCTAAATGTGTGGAAGGCATTATAACCTTGCACTATCGGCGTGCTGTCTGCAGCTTTAAAACTTGTTTCAGTAACTGCACAGACATCAGCATTCTCTAGGGTGAGGAAAGCTTCTAGGGAGTGGATTTTTTGTTTAGAGTCATAGCATTGAGCAGTAATACCTTTTAAATTTTCTTGGTTTAAATTTGCTATGTCGGAAGTACTTTCAGTTTGGCATTTCCTAAAAAAGGCACCATGTGGGAGACAATATTTTAGCTAATATTCAAATGCCTAGACGGGAGAGGTGCAGACCATACCTGACAAAGCAGTGTGGTCTGTTGACCATCTCTTTCCATGCTGACAGATATTGCACCCCTTTAGAATGACACCAGAAACTAAGCCAATTTTTAAAGTCACTCATCTTTTGTTCATTTTATGGTATTATCCTTGGAGAAAGTAAAATGCTGCTCAATCCCAGGCTCATATCAGCCTGGAACACATATTCCAAGAGCTCCATGATGTCTCTCTTCATATAGTCTATGGAGCGACATCTCAGGTCATTTATACCATATGGACTATGATTGAGTCATACTGGTACTTGTGGTCCAGTGACATTAGTGCATGTTTAATGTAGCAGATCCTAGTACCCTGATAAGCAACTGTCCGTGATTTTCTCCTCACTCAGCCTGGTGAGAAGGACATTGGTGTGTCTCATGATGGAATCCCCAATGACCAGAATGTTGGATTGTGTGGTAGCTTGCCTTATGAGCTTAGACGTAGAGGCTCCATGAGATGTTGCTGTATGTGTTGATGTGGGTGTTGTTTTGAAAGGGTGTATTTGGGGCTGCTGAGGGTATTTGTTATGTGTACTTCATCTAGGAGGTCTTTGGGGTTTAGGAAGGTTACATTTAAGTGCCTCAGCATTTGTCAATCTATATGTCTGCTTTGAATTGTGTGTGATGGGTGCAGCGTGTGTACTACTGGCAACCTTATTGACATTAGGAGTACTTTTATGTGAGAGCTTTGCCTCCAGTGACATTGTGTAAATACATCTCTTACAAACCATATCGGTTTGTTTGAGAATTAACTAGTTGTCAGTAAACATGAGGCAATTTCGACATTATTGCCTCAGAATGCCCATATCCATCAACCAAGTGGTAATGGAGATAGTGGGAAAGTTCATATCCATGGCAACAGACCTGTTTTATTGATTAGACAGTTGGAGTGACAATGTCAGGAGTATCCGGTTTGCATCTTTGGGCAGAGTGCTTGTCACTGCAAACTAGTTGTCCTATGTGTTAGGTATTGGTGAAATTTCAATTGTATTTTTACACAAAAAATGTCACTCAAGGTGTCAGTGTCTATATAGGGCATTGCCAAACACTTGAGAGGAATCTAATAAGTAGACCCTGAAAATTTAAGGATGAAGGATTTAGACATATATTCTGAAATTAGAAACAAATCAAGCAGTACTTACTAAAAACAAAGGCATAGCTTGTCAAGAATGATGAAAATGGGGGAGTTGCATAAATGGCTATTGTTTGGCTACTGTTACTGCTGGTCTCACCACAGCTTCACTCTATTGGGATACAATGCTCCTTTGCTTCTTCTCTCACCAGAAGCAAAACATTAGCACAAATCCCAAGATGAGAAGCAGGCCACAGCCTATTTGGTGACACACACAGTATTGTCCCAGATGATGCAAGGATCTGTAGGCTTGTTGTAGCCTTTGCCTGGTAGATGCCTTTGAATAGCAACCTGACCAATCAGGAATGTCAAGCACAAACCCTCACTGCCCAACCAGAAACAGTCGGGCAGAATATAAGCACAAATTTCAAGCTGTCACCTATGAAGCAATTGTTAGGCTTTCTGGTGATCAGCAGTCTCCAGAAAATAAAGTCTCTGTGCTCCTTCTCTCACCAGGAGAAAACAGAAGCACTAATCCCATGACTATTGAGAGGCAAAACGTGGGTTCTCCAATAATAATAAGACCAATAATTTCTGGTCTTGCAATAGATGTTGCAGATTTTAAAGGTGGAAAAAGACGGTTAATATCATAAGGAGTGCAGTGTGCTCTAATCAGTTAGATATGAAAGAGGGGGTAACTTAAACTTTAGCTGTCTAAGTGGACAGCCACTAATTTTAAAAGAGAAAGATAGATTAAAAGGGGGTGGGCACTTTGTATTCTGATTCTATGGACTACAGTGGGATGGCCAATAAATTTAAATAGTTGATGTGGAGTGACTTCACAAAGTGATAATTTTGTGCTTACTCACAACAGCCAATGAAAGGGGAGAGGGAAGGAGATATGTGATCAAATGAACATAAGGGGCAGGCAACAAGAAAGACAGCTGAGTTTTTTAAGAAATGTCTGTGTGACTCACAAGAGACACAGCTGTGGTCTCCTTCCTATTTTTAATTTGCAGTGTAAAGAAAACAAATCACAACATGTAAAAATAGAAGAAGGCAATAAGGTAAAACAAAATACAAGAAAACTAAAGCAAACTAACCTTTCCCTCACAGCAAGCTGTAGCAGAGGCTGGATGAGCTTTTCCAGTAAATCTCAGTAACATAGTAAAAAAATAATGCTTCAATTGTCGTTATTGTCGATATATTTTAGATCGTCCCATGGTACTTGTGATTTCTTTTAATAAGACTTCTTGTGGTCCAGGATTTTTCACTTGCCAATCCAAGAATGTTGTCTGTTTTGCACAATGTTCTGTAAGTGAATGTTATTATACAGGAAAGACTACTAGAGCATTAAAAAGTAGAATTTATGAACATGTTTACACCATGAAAATGGGTGATGATAATAATGTTTTTCAAAAGCAGAGTATTGTAAAAATGAAAGAAAAATATGTCTTATATTGAATAAAGTAGAAAGGGTATAAAGTCTTTGATTTAATAAGAGGCAAAAGCACTTATTACTTTATGTAATAAAAGTGTCTGTTCTTTCAAGCTGTTTTGTTTTATATTTTCTTATGTTTTATTCAGTAAGAAGTTGATAATTTTTTGTTGGTGAACATTGCATTCTATGCCAAAAACTGTTTTCATATACACTTTCTGCGGAACAATAGGAACTACCCATACTGGGTAAATACTGAAATTTTACATTCGGTTGAAGCTGTTAAAGATCTTGGTGTCCTTGTCTATAGGATACTAATGTTAAGACTGTATATTAATAGAGTAGTATGCAAGTGCCATCTGGTGATGTATGACATTTCTTATACACTCTTATGTAGGTGTATACACATTATACTAACTTTAATGACATCACTGAATAGACACCATTATAGAGTATAGATTCTCATTTTGTGTTTATTGTGCAAAAGAGATCAAGAAGTTAGGAATGTTCCAATGGTAGTTTACTAAGAGAATATGTGATAGCAGAAGAGTTAGTTACACAGAAAGATTTGGCTGGACTTAAATACTGTAAGAAATAGACTTTCAGAGGTAACATGCTGTTAATATATTTTTAATTATTTATTTTGCATTTTTTGCAGAAATCGTTTGACTTGGCAACAAAGTAGCAGCCCAGGGAAAAACTCCAAATACAAAAACATGAAGTTATAATAGTTAGGTACTTCCTGGTACATTAGCTGTATCACAGAAATCATAGGAATAATAGGACATAAACTGCTATTTGACCAGAGGCCATGATTGCCTTGTCAATAACCACCCTTAGGCTCTATTGTCCTTTTCAAACATGACAAAGCTGGTAAGTCCCAAAGTGAATTTTGGGATACCCAGCCAATTGTCTAAGTCATGTTTGTAAGCCAACAGGGAATCACACTGCTTGACAATCTGTCAGTTAGTACAGAGGACTGAGGCTATGACCCATTAGCAAGCTGCTTCCTGTGGTCCAGGATTTGATTCCCATAGCCTGCACTTGCCTACTGTGTGACTCTAAGTAGGACACTTAACCAAATAATGTTCTTTGGTAACTTTGAAACTGAGTTAGGCTCCTCAGTGGTCTACTGGATCACATGTCTAGTAACTTTCAGTGAATCAATGGTCTACTGGATCACATGTCTAGTAACTCTCAGTGAATCTATGGTCTACTGGATCACATATCTAGTAATTCTCAGTAAATCTATGACATACAAGGGGAGGTGCTGAATGATGCACATATCCCTCTGTTTAACTGTATTTATTTCCTTATGTAGATTGAGATCTCTAGTTCATGTATTGACTGCACTATTCAACTTATCAGGAAAAAAGAAGGTCACACATAGTAGGATCCCTGGGGTCATGGTGAGCAAGGCAAAAGCCTCCCCTCAAGACCCTATATGGTACAGAGTATAGGAACAGGGACTTTCCTGAAAGCTAAGAATTCTGAGGTCAGAGATCCTTTCATTAGGAACCTCTGAGGTTTTCCATTTTTTTTTTATATATCTAGTGAACTCCATGCCAAAGGGGCATTATATTCTATAATAAGTCTAACCATGAATATAGTGGATCAGTAGCTTTATTGTTTCAGAGGAGATGCCATTGGTGATTAGTTGTGAGATATAAAAAAAATTCTAACTATGCATCAATGTGATGATCAAAGGAAAGACGGCTATCATCCCATGCATCCAAGTCTGTTTCATTAATGCAAAAGTTTGCAGGAATTTGCTGTTCCTAACTGGGAGAAGCCGAAAGACACAACAACCAAAGGAGATCTGTAAAGGTGGTGTTAATTATGTTTATGACTTTTTGATTTTTTGCAAACCAATCAGTTTGGTTTGTCATTTGATGGTTTACAATATGGTAGAATTGTTTCTTTTTTAGATGTTAATTTATCTGTTGGTATGGACTGACAGTTAAGAACCACTGTACACAGAAAGTTCTAGGATTGGTGTCACTTTCTTTTTGGACAAAGTTGTCACCCTCCAAATTTGCTGTCTGCCCTTCTGTATGGTGAATCTGTAAGATTGAAAAGGCCCTGTAATCATGAGTTTGCTTTCAAGCAGGAGTGAGTAGAACTTCAACTATATTTATTTCCAGGGGTTATGACAGGGATTTACTGGAAGATGCTGTGAATAAAGTTATTAATGAAAATGTATCTTTAGATAGCACTGTTAGTAGTAAACAGGGACTGCAGTTCATGGGCAGTAATTTTTGTAATTATAACAATTTTAGTCATTTTTAGTGTGGATACAAACAGTAGGGAAAAAAGTATATTGTGTAACTGTTTTTAATGTTTTTAGTGAGGAAGTAATCTCTCTGGTTAAATGTTACTGGAGTTTCTTATTGAAATGTAAGGATTTGTCAGGTCCTTTTGTCTAATATGCCTTATATTTATTATAAACATGGTAAAAACCTGAATACTTTTTTTAGTTCATAATGTTTTTTCTATGCTTCACAGCAAATTACATTCCACGCCGGGTGCTTTGGGTACATTTCCATGTAGCAATTTTCACTCATGTCAATATATTATTAGGTTTTTGCAGATAATTAATAATATAAGTTAACATGTGGTGGATAAATATGATTGTAACACCAAAGGTGTTATTTATGTTCTAAAATGTCCATGTAACCTTTTTTATATTGGTAAAAGTAAGAAGAAGTTTAAGCTGAGGCTGCAGGAACATGTTAGATATATTAAACTAAACAAAACAGAATGTCCTGTAGCACAGCACTTTAATAAATATCATAACTTGGATCCTGTATGTTTACAAGCTACTGTTCTTGAGAAAGTGGGCCAGATTCAGGAAGCCTCCGTGTAAGAGTTATAACTCTTACACGGAGGCTGCAGTTAAATGGTGTGATGTCAGCATGTCATGCATATGCATGAGGTGCATGAGGCATGCTGAATCACACTAGTAACTCTTACACGGTCCGTGTAAGAGAGTAGGGGGCGTGTCTGTAGGCTAAGCCCTGCAAGCGGACATGCCCCCAGAAGACTAGAATGGCTGAAAGTAAACAGCCACGAGAGAGGCCATGGAAATGTGAATAAACACACTACACAACACATGCCCCGACAGACCATCAGTGTATAAAGTGAAGAGATGTTATAAAATTCAATTAAAACCTTTTTTTTTTTTTTAAACCCCGTAAATGTTTGCTACTGTGTGCGCTCGTGTGTGCGGGTGTGCTACTAGCGCAATTGCAGTTAGCAGTCAGTGGAAAAGGATATAAAAACTAAATATGCAATTGCAAAGTAAGCCAAGAAGTAATAGCTTAGCGGTAGAGTTGCTGGCCTAAGAGTAGACAGGCAGGGTTCGAGCCCCCACAACAACCTTTTTTTTTTTTTTTGTAAATAAGCACTAAAAAGCCCCCTGACAGTATTGTACAGATGTAAAAGTATTCCCTTTTGTAAAATTCAATGAAATGGAGCATATATTTTGAAGTAACACAATAATAAAAATAGTCAGAAATGTACTTATAGCTAAGCTGCTGTGAGACAGACTGCCCGTAGCTGAGTAGTGTTTAAAAAGCTGCAAACTGCGTGCCTGTTGCTAAGCACCGGTTTAACAGGCCGAAACTGTTTGCAACTAGCTGTGCTGAGCTGAACATGTGTGTCACTAGCCAATTAAGGTTTACCCCAGCGCACACCGTTTGCGCGCCGCTCCCACAAGCTAACTGCCAGTGCACATGCGTTACCTCCGCGCAAACGAGCGCAGACCTGCTTTTAAGTGCTTAAAAGTGCTTTTGGCATGTTTGATTGACAGGTCTCAACTCATTTCTGTCAGGAAAATCAAAACTCAGTTGTCAGATTCGAACCCAGGATAGCATGCACTAGAGTCAAGGTACTAAACCACTAAGCCATGACAGCAATATCTAGAAATGCAAAAATAGCATATATATGGGATAAAATCCAGAATGGAGCATGATAAAGCATTTCCAGTGAAGTAGATACAATTCCAAAATGGCCAATCAGAGAAATGTGCGGGAAAAGCTGCATATATAAGCCCCATAGGCGGGAATACACAGCAGAAATGATTGTAGAACAGACCTGCAGTCAGAATGAGTGGAGTAGGTGAGGGACGTTGCTTTCGAACACAGCGTTGGGGCGTTGAGGAGTCCAGATACATGGTCTGGCTCCTTGTCCATCATCACGAGGCCCAACTCATGCAGGGCCAGGTCTCATGGGGAGCGTATAGGGCAGAGGCATGGGACCAGTTGGCTCATGATCTGACCAGTGCTACTGGCATTCCACACACTGGTGAGCAGGTCCGTCACCACCATGCGGACCTGAAGCGACGCAAGCAAGACCAGTTGACCGAATGGATCCAGGAGGCCCGGGATATGCCCAATGCCCCACTACTGAGTAAGTTACATTTTGCTTATGTATGTAAGGATTTCAACTGGCTGATACCATGGAGATGTGTAGTCCAATATTACTTCTTTCGTATTACAGCTGCAGGTGTCCGCTCTGCGAACCGCGAGATGTATGCCCGTAGGCTGGTGTGGCTGCGCCACCATGCAGGTTAGTAACCCCACCCATTACTTGTAAATAAATATTGTACTGTAGCATGTATCAGAACACTGCAGTGTATTGATTAAAAGTAATATAATGTGCAAGCAGGAATTGTAAGTCTGCAGGTATGGCTGCAACAAGTTCATCAGTATGCAAGTGTAACTGGAAATATAATTGATAGAATTAAATAGTGCTGTAATACAGATGTCCCACCATGAATTAAATATAGTGTAACCTGCAGTAGTCTCAAGAGTACAGCTTTAGAATCTGAGGTAGTCATATGTGAGATATATCCCCTGTTGAAATGCTGAATCATGACAGAAGTGAGGCTGTTGGAAAGTGTTTGAATCACCACCAGTCTAACATGTGAACAAAGCCTAGAAGTACCAACCTGAACTGTGAAGTTGCAGGATGTGTGAGAGTGACAGAAAGGGTCATGTATGAATAAATAAAGTAGTAATAACACCTGAATATAGTAGCCCCAGTGTGTTTCTACAGAACTGAATGCATGTGGGAAGTACATCTTAATATCCCAAACTGATTTCAGTGTGTCAGAATCTGGAATGTCTAGGCCAAAGTCTGTATGGTGATCACAGTAAACAATTTGCAGATAGAATGAATGATTGATTATCTGACAGACTAAACAGCCATAGTTGTCCCCTGTCCTGTCATCAAAGTGTAGCAGGATGATGTATCTGATCAGATTCAAAATAAGTAGGATAGTGATGTATTTGTAACAGGTGTAGCATGACAGTCAAATAAAAATTATTTTGAAACATCAGCCTCAACTTAATTGTGTACCTATTACAAATGTAAAGCAATGTGTAACATATGAATGTGTCATCACTTTCTATCTCCACCCAACCCTATAATTCCATATAACAACACCCACTAAATAATGGTATGTGAACATTTCATTAATCACGGACATTTGTCCGTTTCAAAAATATATGCATGTCTGTTTGTGCATGTGCCCTGTTCATACCTGCAAATTTGATGGCCTGTTGCCATTAATCAACCCTGCATGTTGTTTGACTGTGTATTTCTGTTCAAATAATGCATGTGATATTGATATGCCCCTTGTTCAATGGTGTTAATATCTGGGTGTTTGTTTGATGGGAATACCAATGCATGCTGTTACAACTAATCTGTATGGAATAAAATGCCACTAACCCAAACTAACATAACTACTCACAAACCTAGAACGCTTGGGAAGGCAGGTCCCAGCGGACCCACCTCTCCCACCTCAGCTGGCGACCGCACCTGGCACTAGTGCCCAGGCCGGACCCCCCTCCGGTGGCCCTGTGCCACCTTCGGGTGGAAGCGCTGCAGGGGATGGGGCCCGTCCCCCCTCTGCAAGTGTGGCCAGAGGGGTTCGTCCACTCACCCTCCAAGGTGTCCGGTCTGTGGTGCGAAGGGAGATCCAAGACTCCGTTCTTGGGCCCCTACGCCAGCTCGAGGCTCGTGTGGCACAGCTAACGGCCCCGGCCGTTGCCCCGCCTACACAGCCCCCAGCACAGCCCCGTCCTGGGCTGTGAAGGAACAGTGGCAACTGCCTATGGGTGGGGATATCAGTTCCACTGTTGCCATCTGTGGGCTCATGCATCTCGGATATCCCAACCTCCGTCCCCGTCAATTGTATAACCCCCCCACGTGTGTCATACACCACCTCTGTATGCGTCTTGTCTGTCTTGTCTGTTAACCTACCCAACCTACCTCCCCAGCTATACCGACTTCCTTCCCCTGACATACCACTCTCACCTGAAAAAAAAAAAAAAATGGGCACTCTGTACCCACAAAAAAATTATGCCCCATACATAGCTGTCCATGTCGCACACATGTCTGCTTGACATTGAAACAGTTAATTACAATCGGCTCTACAACAAATATTAATGTTGTCCTGACACCTCTCTCAGGGGTGAAAGGTTTCCAATGTCTCACCAAAATACATGGAAATGCACAGCTGTTGCTGCCAAAGACATGGGCATCTATGGGCTTTACCTACATCCCTCCTGCAAATCCCATGCTTGTTTCCCTACTGTCTTACCCTCTTTGTGACCCCTTTTTCACCACTTTCCTGTCACCCCTTTTTCTTTTCTTTCAAAGAAATTAGCGCGGGTGTGCGCTTGTGTTAGCGGAGCTCACCGTCAGTGCGCATGCGTGAGCTCCGCGCAAACGAGCGCAGACCTGGTTTTAAGTGCTTAAAAGTGCCTTTATGACACTTTGATTGACAGGTCCTGCACTCAGTTTGAAAGCTTGCAAATAAAAATAAATTCCCACTGTCAGTCTCGAACCCAGGACCTTGGTAACATTAGTCTGTATGACCTACCACTAAGCCATGCCTGCCTTACAAGAACACAGTGCTAAAATAAATATAACATGTAATAGTAAAAATCAGTATAAAAGCAATATAGGAGATGTACTATCTGAAGCATGTCAGGCAGAGTTTTAATGGCCAAATTACTGGATTCCCATACTAGGTCAGTGTTAACAGAAACAGCCCTGCTACTTGTTAGCTTGTACATAATAAAGTAAGGTAATGTACATATATGAAGGTACGTATATCTACACATACATATGTATAAATACATATGAAATATAGTTGTAGGTGTCAGTATCCATACACACTCACTACAGGAAACAGTGAACATAAATGCAGCAACCTGAATCTGTAACACAGACTGACCCCTGTGTGACCTACCTACCCTTCTAACTGCTTAAAGGTGGCCTCAGCATTTTGATTGACAGGCCCTGTACTCAGTTTAAAAGCTTGCAGATAAAAATAAATTCCCACTGTCAGTCTCGAACCCAGGACCTTGGTAACATTAGTCTGTATGACCTACCACTAAGCCATGCCTGCCTTACAAGAACACAGTGCTAAAATAAATATAACATGTAATAGTAGGAATCAGTATAAAGGCAATATAGGAGGTGTACTATCCAAAGCATGTCAGGTAGAGTTTCAATGGCCAAATTACTGGATTCCCATACTAGTTCAGTGTTAACAGAAACAGCCCTGCTACTTGTTAGCTTGTACATAATAAAGTAAGGTAATGTACATATATGAAGGTATGTATAGCTACACATACATATATATAAATATATATTAATACATATGAAATATAGTTGTAGGTGTCAGTATCCATACACACTCACTACAGGAAACAGTGAAGATAAATGCAGCAACCAGAATCTGCAACACAACCTGACTCCTGTGAGACCTACTAACACCTTTAACTGCTTAAAGGTGCCTCCAGCACTTTGATTGATAGGCCCTATACCCAAGTCAAAAGCAGAATATAAGCATACTAGTAGGCCCTACCACAAGACCATTGTAACACTAGTCTGTATGACCTACCACTAAGCCATGACTCTCATACAGGAATATAGTGCTAAATAAGTGGAACATGTAATAGTAGGAATGAAGATAAAGGCAATATAGTATGCCTACTACCCAAAGCATGTCAGGCAGACTTTTATAGTCCCAATTACTGGATTCCCATACTAGTGTAGTGTTAACAGAAACAGCCCTGCTAATTGTTAGCTTGTACCCAATAATGTCAGCTAATGTACATATATGAAAGTATGTATATGTACACAGATATATATATATTTATATAGCAATACATATGACATATAGTTGTAGGTGTCAGTATGCAGACACACTCACTACAAGGAACAGGCAAGAGAAATGCAGCAACCTGAATCTACAACACAGCATGAAGCATGGGAGATGTACTAACCTTCACACTCACAGAACACTGTCAACAGCATACCAGCATGGTCCACGCCCTACAATCTGAAAGGGCAACGTCTATCTCACATACCCTTTTATAGCAGTGTCCTGAAATCACAGTGAGACATGCAATCAGTACACACCTGGCTGCATGCAATTAGCAAATGCTGCCTTACAATTGGTGCAGAGGCCATTACATGGACCTATGCAGATACCTACAAAAGCATTGAGTACCCACACTACACTCATGCAATACATTCATTGCACAAAACCTACAGAGAAAGAGAGAGAGAGAGACAGAGAGAGAAACAAACAAATATAACGACAGCCAGCAGCAAAAGCAGCAGCAGCAAGCAGCAAGCAGCAAGGAGCAAGCAGCAACAAGCACCACTGGCACAGCAACAGCTGCCACAAACACAGGTAATGCAAAGTAGCAGGTTAATCCTGTGTATACTGTGACACCTCCAAATGTATCATAGTTCACTATCTATAGGTATGTCCATGAGATAGGTTGTGTGTACATAGTCCTGAAATATAAACATATGTAATATTGCTGTACATGTTGCCCATACTTAACACTTCCATAGCTTAGAACACAAGGCCAGTTGTGCATATGATGCAGTAGTTCCCAGGGTCAGTAGAGGTTCCTCCTCATTGGTGTGGGACCACTGTGTATGTATGGCACTGTTCAGGTACATATCCTGTAGTATGGCCAGGGATTAATATCAGTCTGTCATGTGGTGCTATGTCCTCCAGGGGTGAATGTAGCACACATCCAGGGATACCATTTCGTAACAGTGATGCTATGTGTTCTGCAGTGATGAAGGTGGCTCTCACCTGGACATGTGAGAGGATAGGGAGGTGACAGTCATCTGGGATAACTAATACCACATGTGTAGGAGAATGGGGGGGTACCTGCACCTAAACTGTCTGCAACAATGTTGCCAATATCTGTGCATTTGGTGAATGTGAAGCATCTTAACACTGCTGACCACAGATGCCTTGCTGTCATGTGAATCTGCCCTGTGCTGCAGTAGCCTCCTACTATTGTTATACAATATGCCTGTATCTGTACTCCACTGGACAGGATTAATAAGTGGTGTGCAGTTGTTCTGGGTTAGATATGTGTGCACAGTACATGCAGTATGTGGGATGTCTGTGGTAAGCATATGCAAAGGTGCTGGCGGTGTGTGTTGTGGCTTCCACTGGCCCAATGGGCTGCATGGATAGCATCACTGTCATAACTACTGAATAATTGTGTAATTAAATGCATACATAGCAAGGTAGTGTACTGTGCTTGTGGTGTTGTTCGGATATGTAAATCCAGGCTGAGTAATGTGTGCACATCACAGGGTTGGGTTGGATGGCAACACACATCCAGTATGTAGGGATGAACACCCAGAATGTGTCAGGCGTGTCGCCTGTGCAGAAGTATCCGGCCATTACCTGAGCATCCCCACAACACACACACATGCAACATATGGCAGAAGTACTATAGCAGTACACACATGTTCATAGGTTCATACTAGGCTATTTGCCCTAGGGCATTGGTAAGCCTAGTAGAATGTGTTTGTCTTTCACCACCCAATTACAAGTTATGCTGCTATGCCCTTGTCCGATGTTAGTATACTGTGCCTCTGTCTAACAGTGACATAGAAGTGATACCTGGGGTACAACTATGATCTACATCCAGTCATCCAGATTCCTATGGAAGAGAGTCAATGAGGGACTCTGCCTAACCTGTAGTGTGAGCTCATTACAGAGTGAAGGGAGCCTCTCGGTTAGGAATATGCCCCTCCAGCATGTCCATGTATGTCAGTGCTGAGGTCCAGCTCTCCTGAGCATGTGGCTGTATGGGACTCTGATTGCCTGAGGTGCAGCATGTTCATTACTGCTGGGTAGGACATGGCTGTATATGGCACGCACAGATTGCCTCTGAACAGGCAGTAAGCCACTGAGTCCAGCTGGATTTACTTTACCTGGGCAGCATATGACATCTGTGTGAGCCATTGCATCCCCTTGATGAGGTACTGTTGTCCTGTACCAGTTGCTGTGGGTGTCTGGTTAGGTACATTGGTGCATTGTACGCAATTATAGGCTTGATGATGGATGAGTAAAGAGGCACAATGACCTCCCCTGCCATACATGTGAATCCCTCATGATTAGCTGGGCTATATAACATGTCTTTCAATCCACATTGGCCATGTGGTTGACAAATGACAGACCGCTACCATGTTTCTTCCCCAGGTCCCCAACTACGTCTTCTGTACTCAATGGCCTAACACCTATGTTGTACTGTGCCACCAATGTGGAAGCGTGGGAATCTGCATTGAATACCGATACTCCCCCTCCTTTGTTCAAGTGTTGGGGCCGACAAGAATGGTAACAGCTATAACCTGGTAGTACTGGTGTGCTCCTGTGAAACCTGAAACAGGTTCATGTTACTGCACAGATATCGATGTCCAGAATGTTAAGTAGGGTTTTGAGTGCGTGCATCCTTAGGTCTAGACTTCCGGTGTTGAGTAGCATCACTCTTACTTCCTCATCCTTTGTGATACAAATAGATGTGGGTTTGCCTTATGAGCCTTGCCTAATACAGGCACTATGGGTGTAGCAAGAGGCTCCGCCAAATTCCAATAGGACATGGGTGACAGGTGCAAGCTGTCCCTAGCAAAGCATACCACCCCAAGATGGCAGGCATTGGCACACCTGTGAATGACACCAGTATGTCAGTCAATTGTTGGAAGGGATCATCGTGCCTTGATATTGTGGCATGGTTCTAGGTGAGGGTAGGATGCTACTCAAGGTCAGGGTCAAACTGTCTTGGGCTACGTGCTCAGAGAGCTCTGTACTGTCTCATGTCATGTAGTCCAGGGAGGAATGTGTCAGGCCATTCACACCAGCATGGACATTGACTGAGTCATACCTGTACTTGCCTTGGGGTTACCTAAGTGTTTGTGTTATGTGGCAGGTCATAGTGGCCGACAGGCTGCACACCGTGACCCTCACCTTGTTAAGCCTGGTGAACATGATGTTAGTGTGCCTGATGATAGAGGCACCTAGTACAGGTGTATGAGGTGTGTTGTTTACTGTTAATGGCTGTGAGTGTTCAGCACATTGGCTTTGTGTGATATGTGTTGCACATGTTCGTTTCCGTGGTAGTGGTTGCATGGATGTCTGCTTAGGAGGTCTCTGCTGCATAGGCATAGCTGTGGTCCGAGCATACAAGTATGTTCATGTGTGATCATGTGTTAGGTCCGCTGTTGTGGTAGGTCTATTTGAGACTGGAAGTGTAGTGTGTGGTCTCCTTGGCCACCTGAATGGTTATGGCGGTATTGAGTAGACAGAGCCTAGCCTCCAGTTTGGTATATGGTTGCATCACTCACATGAGTTTGAATTTGTTGTTAGGAGGAGGGGGTTGTCTGTGTACATGCATCTGTTCCAACATTGTCTCTGGAGTACCACACTCACCAGCTGGACTGGGGAGGGAACTGACAACTGACCTCTGGACATGCTAGAATACTCTTCTGAATTCTGTAATAATTAATGATTGAAAACAAGGTCCAGTGGAGAGTGAGGGTGTACTGACATTACCTACAACTGCTGACTGATATAAAAGCGTCAGTGAGCAAGTGCCAGGTAACCTAAGTGCAATGTGTCACAATTAAGTAAATGCAACAATGAGAAGCAGTCACTTGCTGTCATGTGTAACATGGAAATACGTACAGTAAGCAATGCAGATATCAGTAGTGAGTCACAGACGTGTTGACAAGCTGTGTACTATGTGGAAGTAGCATACCAGTGAAATAACAAGCTAACAAATAACAAGCATATAAACAAAGGTAGATCCAGGAGGCCTGGATGTAGTGGTTGCTACAGCAAACAAGGTGTAGCAATGTCAGTAAGATACAGCTCAGATATGCAGGCACTATAAACCTGAAACCAGATGTCCCCAGCTATGAATGGCAGAGTACAGCCTATTGTCACACACGAGTGCAGACCACAAACCTTGTTAATGTTAAATAACTGACCTGAAGGCCAACTGCCCATACCAGAACTAATACACTTGTACACTGGGCCCTCAATCAGCAGTTCCCAACTTCAATGGATGAAAGATATGTGTCCTGCCACCACAGTGCTTGCCACCAACCTCCCTAATGTAAAACAACTGGTCTGAAGGCCAAGTGCTTAGTACAAATGACATAGAATGATAGCTACACTGTAATCAAGTTTTAACCAAGCAGTAATAAGTAGAAGTTAATACTCCCTGTATAGAATGTGTACCATGTATTGTTGAGATACTATGCTGATAACCTGTTTGTGTACCTTTCCAGCTTGACATGGCTTGAACCCATCATATTCTGCTGCAGAGGATGACGTGATTCACCAGAGCCTGGTGCATGACTATGCCATCCTGTTCTCACGCACCACCCAGAATCAGCAGGAGAGGTCTGCACTGTGGCAAAACCTCGTTAGCAGGATAAATGATGTTGGCATGCATGATAGGACATATGAGCAGGTGAGACATCACTGCAGTGATTTGATAAGAAATGTCCGCCAGCGTGCTGCAGATATCCGCAGGCAACAGGTTGCCACAGGTGGGGGTGGCCACATCCCCCTCACCAGACAGGAGGGGCTACTGCTAAGTGTTGTGGATCCAGCCCCAGAACAACAACAGCAACACTCATGCATCATGATGGAGGTTGGATCCACACAGCAGCAAGACACCGAGCGTGCAGGTAAGATGCCATATTCATTTATTGTTATTACTTTTACATTTGTTGACCCAGATAGTCTAGCTGGATATATGTCCATTTTCAGTAGAGGCCTGTGGAGAAAAGCTCCACACATAACGTAATAAAGGCAGACAGACAAGTTGTTAATACAGACAGCCAACATGATAGAATTGTACACCAGCCTGTTACTAAATCAACATACATGTAAGGAACTCAAACAGTTTAGAGTCATACACAATGTACCGTTGGTTTCAAAGCAATCCTACCTAAAGCATAATGGTTATACAATAAGGCAAAAGCCAGATACATAATAGTTAGGGCTCAGAAGGGTAGAGAAGTAGAAGGAGTATGAAAGATACAATGATATGGAAGAGGCAGGAGTCAAGAAGGGAAGTGAAGAAAAGAAGGAAGACAGTCAAGAGGATGTGGGAGGGATGGGAGAAGTAGATCAGAGCACAGAAGGACATCAAGGTGAAAGAAACAGGGTAGAAGCTAGTTTCTATGCACAATGAGGGGTTAAAGGTAAAGAGAGGGTAGGGAGAGGGACGTTAGCCTGGACTCCAAGAAGAACAAAGCCAGTGGTTTTGGAAGTACAGTTTGAGTTGTCGTTTGAAGAGAGGTAAGGGTGAGATTAGAGTTAACCCCTGGTATGTACATATGACTGTTCTGTACACTGTTACGTCATGCACGCATAAGGTGTGCATGTGGTATGTATCTGTCATCATGATATATATACAGACATTATGTGCAGCTGATGTGTATAAGGGAACTAGTGTACTACTGTACTGTATCATGTGCAAAACAAATGGCACACATGTGCCCACTGACATTACTCTCTTCACACTTCCAGGTCCCTCCCATCTAGCAACGAGGCAGGCCATACATGCTGGTGAGTCTTTTTAACATTATCTGTAAAGCAATTTATAAAACTAGGAAGAGTAGTGTAACTCTGTAGTAGACTTGCTGGTGACTGTGTTCACAATACCCGTAATACACAGTTGTAGTAGACTGAGTAGTGTAACACGGTACTGATGTGTGTGTTTACTGTGGGGTGTGCATGTGTGCAAGTGTGCCTGTGCCCAAGTGTGCATGTGTGTTAGTGTCCATGAGTGCATGTGTCCATTTCTGAATGTGTGCATTAGTATTGAAATGCATCTCTGGCAAATATGTATGGAGACTGTAATCTGTGTTCCATGTTTTCCTCCAGTAGGTTTTGGTGCTGCTCTGGTGACCTGCAGCAGGGAACCTGAATCTTGTGCCCCAGGTACTGATGATGATGAAATGTCTGTAATGGTGCAGGAAGGTGTGTCTGGGTCCACCATTGGTCAGCCAATTGACAGTACACAGCTTTCAACCCCGTCAATGCGCACAGTCATCCTGCCGTTACATCCTTTGTCACCATTGTCCCTAGGTGATGGACAGTCTGCAGTGGGCATAGATCAGGGTAATGTGGTACCTGTGGTACATGCATCCCCACAAGGCAGCCATGAGCAGGGGCCTCCAATGGTACCACGCAGACAGTCACCCATGGGTTCTCGTGGGGGCATCCGTGGCCGTACTGCCTCTGGCCGGCGTGCCCAAGGAGGTATGTCAACCTCCACTATGTTTTGAACTGTCATGCAGGCACAGGCACGTATGGAAAGGTACACCAGACAGGGTCTGAGGGAGCTGAGAGCATGTCGCACAGCCATGACAGATGGCATGCATGACGTTGCGAATGCTATCCGTAACTTCACAGATGTCGTTGACAGACGTTGTGGGGGCATAGAACAGCTGCTCCACAACCAGATGTCCATGGGCCAGGGTGATGGTGTGCGTTTGCGACGTCGACGTGGCCGTATGCCAGCAACAGCACCAGCTGGCAGTGGCCGCGGACGACAACAGGCCCACTAGCGCACCTCAAGTGCCAGCACCAGCCCCAGCAATGCTGGGTCTGTGCTGTCATCAAGACGCCCCAGGAGACCACGTGCACGTGGCTCTGGACAGTCCCAACAGGGAACTGTGTCCAGTCAACACACCCCTGCTTCCGATGACAGTACCCAGTCTGGGTTAGTACCGGATACGGCCCGTAGCACCCCTGCCAGGCACAGGTACCGTGTCCGTGCCCACAGACACTGATCTGGATGACCTGACAGGTGCAGTCTGTGGCTGTCCACAAAACCCTGTACATGGCAGCCATTATGTGGGACTGTGTGCGTGCTTACACACATTCAGAAACCTAACACCTAGGGCAAACACATACACACACACACTGCACCAACACCGGTCCACCCTGTACTGCTGCCCCTCACAAACACACATACACACACATGTCAATTGGTGTTACCAGTGGCTGGCTTGGGCATACCTAACCCACACCCTGTGCATATGATGACACTGTGCCACCTCCTGTATACTACAACATCGGTGCAGGTAAAGGTAAACACGTTGCTGATGCACAGGGTGACTACATAGATGTGTATAAGTAGTAACATGTTGGTAACTGTTCACTGTTCCAGTATAATTGTGTGTATATCCCAGCAGTCCTGCTGCAGTAACTGTATGACTGTCCTCAATTGTTATATGCACCCATACTACTTACCAAAGTGTACCAGCTGCACACCATCACATGCTAACATTGACTATGGCAATGCACATCTTGTGCTGTTACCTAGATTCAGCTATATGTAACTGTTCTGTCACACATGCATTTATACACACCCTGCTACCCACACACATGCACACGCTCACCTGCCATTCCCATTATTTATCACCCTACATGAGTAGCTGTTGATACATGACAGGTACACATTTGAGAAGTGCACTATGTTGTTTACTACTGGCGTCCCCTTCTCTACCTGTACTCACAGGGTGCAGGCAACCTCATCGGTTGAAAGATGTAATGTGCATCAGGTACTGTAGTACCCTGATTGCCACATCAAACATGTTTCCCATATGGAAATGCACACACAGACACATCCCACATCCACACACTTGCCACATTCAGGCTTCAGAGCACTATCTAAGTATATTTGGGTACATGCGTGTTACAGTAGCATGTAACACTATACTGAGTACTGGCAGTTGTCTGTTGTCATGTTGTCTGTATAGAATAAAAGAATTGTTTGATTATCCTACTCCGTTTTGTGGACATTACTTGAAGAAGTGTTACCTTACATGTGTTATTGGTACCACCACCTTCTCTTTTGTAGTTTTGTTTGTATAGGGTGCTATCAACATCACTGCTTGTTAAGGGTAATGACCACCCTGCAGTGCATAGCCCCATGTGGCAAAAGACACATCCCACCCCATCATTGTGCACACACACTAACCCCACCAACAGTAAAACACATACTTTCCATTTGCAAGATTCAAGCCCATACCTAACTGTATTATGACAGTAGAAGCAGAGTGTGCTATTTTCAGTAGTTGGAGAAATCCTTACTAACGCTGTACTTAGAGGGTGCTGACATCATCTGTGTGTAGGAGGAGGGATGTGCACCCTGTAGTGTGTTCTCCCAGTTGTCAAAATGCAGTTAACCCTCCCAGCATAGTGCACACACATAAACCCCACTCATACTAACACACATACATTCCTTTTGCAGGATTCAAACCCCTACCTAACTACGTTATGACACTGGAGAAAGACATTAGCAGAGCGCGCTATGCGAATTACTGGAGGACTTTACTACAGGTAATATAGTTATACAGTCCTGACATCATCAGTGTTTCAAAAGGGGAATCTGCATCATGTACTGTACTGTCACAGTTGCTAATAGGGACATTTCCAACACACACATCGATGTGTTTGAGGTTTGCATATGTGGGGGATCCAGTACTCCAGTGTGATGAGTATATGGTTTGATTGCAACAATGAGGGATATACTCCCAGTGGTGAGCAGTTTGTACTCATGGTTGTGATGATCAGGTCTAGTATATCTGCCCCTCTTGTGGGAAGGTTGGTTACCTGTTCCATAGCCAAAGAATGTCTGATCTATGGGAACCCTAGAGCTTGGGTATTGTGGCTTGTGTAATGTTCACAGTCTATGTTTGGGTAGCTGACGTCACCCAGTATGATGGTGTTTGCAGAGTAATCTAAACTGTCCTGTGTCAGCATGAAGGCTGTGTGGGAGTCCTGAGTTTGAGAGGGTGCTGTAAGAGCTCCTCTGTGTCTCTTGCCATGTGGTCCAGGGAGGTACGTCTCAGGTTGTTTGCACCAGCATGGACAATGTCTGCCTCATAGCTGTACTTGCTGTGGAGTGACCTGTGTGCCTGTGTTATGTGGCACATGCTATCACCCGACAAGTAGCTAACTGTGACCCTCACCTTGCTCTGTCTGGAGGGCGGCAAGTCTGTCAACAGCTCATGTCAAGCAAGTTCACACCCCTCATAAATGATGTGGAAACCTTCAAAGGCCCAAGGCCTGTTGACAATATGGACCAGACTGCAGATACCTGTATAAAGGCATTCTATGGACACATTCAGGAATGCATGGATCATGAAGCCACATATGAAAGCATGACCCAATTCTCCAAAGGCAGATGTCCTGGGTGTCGGACACCAGCCATAAACACACTATACAATAGAAGGATGACGCCACTACATGATACAACAACCTCCCAAAATGTGAAGGCACCACTGATGAGTATTGGAAGACAACTACAGGCACCCATATGATTGTCTAAGGCCATCTTTGAGAGAGGGTTCCACAAGCCACTGAGGATAATCACAAGGCTGCCTGTAGTTATGTTAGTAACCTGGGTGGTACTACCCAGATATGCTCAGAGGTAATCCAAGATGTCACACAAAATACAAAACATGCAGACATTGCCATCATCCTAGTGGGCAGGTTCAATGCTACCTTCTCCCCCCACCACACCAAAAGGGCAAATATGTCTCGCGGCACAGTGCTGCCCCCCCCTGACATCACAGATGCTCAGGTAAGAGATGCCCTTCCCAAAGCAATAAACACTGCATCAATGGGACCAGACAGTGTCCCAGGCTGTGTCCTACATGAACCACGAGAAGAGCTACACCCAGACATAACACCACTGTTCAATCCCAGCCTTAATACATGATATGTGGCTAGAGAGTGGCATACAGCAACAGTGGTCCCTCAACATTCAGGTGGTGCCTTCACGGATCCTGGACACTACTCGACCCATATGTCTGACTAGCTTTGTCTGCAAAGCTATGGCAAGGATCATCATGAACCTCACATATCTAGATATTGTGGACCTACAGACATGTCACCATACACAGTTTGGCTTTGTCAATGGCAAATCCTGCCTCTCCAACCAGTTTGATTTCTTTGAAACAGTCACCAAGGCCACTGTCAAGGGGAAGGAGGTCTACACAGCCTACCTGAACCTTGCATAAGCCTTGGATACAATACCCAGTTGTGCATTCTAGGGAAGCTCACCAGTGTACATATTAACCCCTATGTCACTATGGGTATTGCACAGTGGCTCAAGGGCAGAACACACATGGTAGAATTGCTGGAGCCATGTCAGCCTCCAACCTGGTACAAGTGGTGTCCCACAAGGCACAGCCCTGGGAGCTGTCATCTTCATTATATATTTATCATAGGTACAGGCCAACATGGAAGTACTGTGGCTCAGCAAGTCGCAGGTGACTGCAAACCGGACACCATAATCAACTCACCAGCTAACACACGCACCCTCCAAAGGGACTCTTGCAAACACACGACTTGTGCCACAGCCATGGCCTCAACGTGAGTGACAGAAAGCGTATAGTCATCCCTTCTGTCAAACACAGAGTGACCACCACGTACCACATATGTGTTAATCTATTAAGTGCAGAAGGAATTATGGACCTTGGGGTACACAGGTTGATAGCATTCTACCATTTGACAACAACATGGACAAAGTGGTTAGGTAAGCATGTTATATGGGCCACATCATCATGGGATCCACATGTAGATCAGGGGTGGACATTGTGCCCCTTTACTCATCCCTCATCATGCCCATAATTGACTATGATGAACCTGTCGGCATGCACCTTACCAGACACCTGCAGCAACTGGAGATACCACATATGTACCTCGACAAGGGGATCAAAGGGCTCAAACAGATGCCACATACTGACTGGTTAAAGTAACAGCAGCTCTACTCAGTGACATACTGCCTCATCATAGGCAATCTGTGCCTGACATAGAAGGCCAGGTCATACCCTCACTTAATGGCCATGCTGCATCTCAGAATATCCAGATCCCACCAGGATACACGCTGGAAATACTTGAACCTCAGGAGTGATATACACAGGACATGCTGGAGGGGCACATTCACAACTCAGAGGCTCCCTTCATTCCTGAATATTATCCCAATAGAGGTTAGGCAGACTGACTCAGTGACTATCTTCAAGAGTGATATTAATGACAGGATGTGACATTGTAGGGTTACCCTGGGTATCACTTATGTGTCACTGTGAGACAGAGGCACAGTATACTAACCTTGGAAAAGGGCATAGCAAGACAGATTCACAATGCATGTTGAAAGGCACACACATTCTGGCTAGGTGGATACATGCCCTGGGCAGACATCCCTGTATGAACCTATGGACCTATGTATCTTTATCACCATTGTCCCTATGTGCTGTTAATCACCAATGTAATCTCAATACTATGGTAGCATGTGCAAAGGTCAGTTGTCAGTCACCTCTATGGTACAGTTGTGGAATATGTGTGTCATGTAGTAATGTCTCAGCTGCCACATGTACGCAGTCAACCCTATCCCCTACCCATGGATGTACATCACATGTATGAGATGGAAACACATGGCCAAACTGTGGACTAAGCACTCTGAACCCAGTACTGGCATAACCTGTCTGGTGGCATGAAATACTACAGTGACAGCAATACCAATCTGATGTGGACCTACACGGACAGCAATACAAGCATGGAAACACAACAGGTCAGTTGTGAAGCCTAAGGATAGCATCCTGCATGACTGGCAGACATCTCTGCAGCTGGCACACAGGCATACATTAGGCCTGCACACAGCGCATTACACCTAGCACACAAAACCTGTGTGGCAAACAAGCACAGTCTGTTCCACTATACAACACTACTGCCGCAGTTGTGTTAGGTACTTTATTGTCCAGTACAGTGAGACAATGCTCACCAGGCTGGAAAAGGTGTAGGTCACAGTGATATGCTCATGGGGCACTATGGTTCACCACATAACACAAACATACAAGTCAGTCAGATGCATGGACACATATGACTCAGTCATTGTCCATGCCACCACAGCTGATGTGGGATGTCCCTCACTGGGATACATGATAGGGAACATGGAAGGGATCACTGAGCAAGTGACACAGGCTGGTAGACCCCTGACCTTGGTTGGCATCAGACCCTCACCAGGGATTCTGACAAATTACTGAATGCTAATGACTTAGTGTAGCTACAACATCCTAGCTGAATGGTTATTAGCATGCAGTCACTGCATTGCTATGGAATACTGTCTTACCACTCGCACAACAGGTGAAAACATGCAGCTCCTGTACATCAACAACATGTAGACTATATGCCCCAGACCAGGTGTGCATTCCTCGCTACTAGGCTGATAGCATCTACATCTCACACTGTATATACACATCCCACATGCTGCACCTGCACAGAAGACCACGGTCATAATGTTACCCTGTGTAAATACCATGTATTCACATGTGGCAGGCATCACACATGGTAACTATTGAAGGTCACAGGTACATATGTGTATTTGGTACACATACATCATGTGTGCATTGCCATAACTGGTTTAATCAATATCATGCATTATTGTGAGTGACAACCCACACACATGGGCATTCTGTGTGTGCAAAACACACGTGGCATGTCTGTAATCAAAAGCCATACATAATTGTGATATGATTTAGAAAGGGGTATGTGCATCCTGTGGTGTGTTTTCCCAGTTGCCAAAAGGGATGTTTCTTTCAGACACACTTACCCCATCGCACACACTTGCCACTTGCTGGATTCAAACCCCTACCTAACTATGTTACGACACTGGAGACGGATGCATTAGCACAGCGCGCTATTTGCATTATTGGGGGGTTTCCTTTCCCCTGATATACTTATAGGGTGCTGACATCATCAGAGTTTAGAAAGTGGAATGATCATCCTGTGGTGTGTTTTCCCAGTTGCCAAAAGGGATGTTTCTTTCATACACACTTACCCCCTTCACACACACTTGCCACCTGCTGGATTCAAACCCCTACCTAACTATGTTATGACACTAGAGACGGATGCATTAGCGCAGCGCGCTATTTGCATTACTGGGGGATTTCCTTTCCCCTGATATACTTATAGGGTGCTGACATCATCAGAGTTTAGAAAGTGGAATGATCATCCTGTGGTGTGTTTTCCCAGTTGCCAAAAGGGATGCTTCGTTCATACATACTTACACACACACTTACCCCCCTTCACACACACTTGCCACCTGCTGGATTCAAACCCCTACCTAACTATGCTATGACACTAAAGACGGACGCATTAGCACAGTGTGCTATTTGCATTACTGGGGGATTTCCTTTCCCCTGATATACTTATAGGGTGCTGACATCATCAGAGTTTAGAAAGTGGAATGATCATCCTGTGGTGTGTTTTCCCAGTTGCCAAAAGGGATGCTTCTTTCATATACACTTACACTTACCCCCCTTCACACACACTTGCCACCTGCTGGATTCAAACCCCTACCTAACTATGTTATGACACTAGAGACTGACGCATTAGCACAGCGCGCTATTTGCATCACTGGGGGATTTCCTTTCCCCTGATATACTTATAGGGTGCTGACATCATCCGAGTTTAGAAAGTGGAATGATCATCCTGTGGTGTGTTTTCCCAGTTGCCAAAAGGGATGTTTCTTTCATATACACTTGCACACACACTTACCCCCTTTCACACACACTTGCCACCTGCTGGATTCAAACCCCTACCTAACTATGTTATGACACTAGAGACGGACGCATTAACACAGCGCGCTATTTGCATCACGGGGGGATTTTCTTTCCCCTGATATACTTATAGGGTGCTGACATCATCAGAGTTTAGAAAGTGGAATGATCATCCTGTGGTGTGTTTTCCCAGTTGCCAAAAGGGATGTTTCTTTCATACACACTTACCCCCTTCACACACACTTGCCACCTGCTGGATTCAACCCCCTACTTAACTATGTTATGACACTAGAGATGGACGCATTAGCACAGCGCGCTATTTGCATTACTGGGAGATTTCCTTTCCCCTGATATACTTATAGGGTGCTGACATCATCAGAGTTTAGAAAGTGGAATGATCATCCTGTGGTGTGTTTTCCCAGTTGCCAAAAGGGATGTTTCTTTCATACACACTTACCCCCCTTCACACACACTTGCCACCTGCTGGATTCAAACCCCTACCTAACTATGTTATGACACTAGAGACGGACGCATTAACACAGCGCGCTATTTGCATCACGGGGGTATTTTCTTTCCCCTGATATACTTATAGGGTGCTGACATCATCAGAGTTTAGAAAGTGGAATGATCATCCTGTGGTGTGTTTTCCCAGTTGCCAAAAGGGATGTTTCTTTCCTACACACTTACCCCCCTTCACACAAACTTGCCACCTGCTGGATTCAAACCCCTACCTAACTATGTTATGACACTAGAGACGGACGCATTAGCACAGCGTGCTATTTGCATTACTGGAGGATTTCCTTTCCCCTGATATACTTATAGGGTGCTGACATCATCAGAGTTTAGAAAGTGGAATGATCATCCTGTGGTGTGTTTCCCAGTTGCCAAAAGGGATGTTTCTTTCATACAAACTTGCAGGATTCAAACCCCTTCCTAACTATGTTATGACACTAGAGACAGATGCATTAGCAGAGCGCGCTATTTCGGATTATTGGGAGATTTCCTTTCCCCTGATATACTTATAGGATGCTGACATCATCAGAGTTTAGAAAGTGGAATGATCATCCTGTGGTATATTTTCCCAGTTGCCAAAAGGGATGTTTCTTTCATACACACTTACACACACACTTACCCCCCTTCACACACACTTGTCACATGCTGGATTCAAACCCCTATCTAACTATGTTATGACACTACAGACGGACGCATTAGCGCAGCGCACTATTCGGATTACGGAGAGATGTTTTTTCTCCGATATACTTATAGGGTGCTTACATGATCAGTGTCTAGAAAGGGGAATGAGCATCCTCTGGTGTGTTTTCACAGTTGCTAGGAGTAACATTTGGACCAAGTGTGTGAGCATGCCCAGTTCAGCCTTCCCATGGCATGTTGTGTGAAAGATGTCTCATTTATCTAAGTGTGTGAGCATGCCCAGTGTGGGCTTTACATATGTTGAACTCTGCAGCCCATCACATTTGTGGATGAGTGTGACCTTCAACAAATACCTCCAGTTTATGGTTGTGTGTTCTGTACCATGTTGTGTAGTTACTGTCCAAATGCTTTTTGTGTGAACAAAACAGGGAGTATACTGTGCCTGCAGGTTTTGCATGGGATACTTTGCACACAATTGTCAACATCCGTTCATACTGACCTAACACTGTAGTACTGTATAGTGTAGTGTTTCAGTACTTTCACTGTGGTGGTCAGTATCCTGGGCTTTAGTCCTATCACCGCTTTACATTTCCATAGTGTGCACAACAGCCTGGTTAGGGTCCAGTTGTGCACATCTGCACAAAGGCAGTGCCTCTACAGACCCTGGTAATTACTGCCCCATAAGCTTAACAAGTGTAGTCTGCAAATCTATGGAGAGGATCATAATTGAGCTCATAAACAAAGATATAGGGGACATGCAGACATTGTACCCATCCCATTTTGGCTTGGTCAGGGGCAGATCATGCCTTTTGTACTGGGTTGACATCTTCAAATTGGTCACTTAGGCAATTGTTGGGGAAAGGCAGTCCATACAGCCTACCTTGGCCTTGCAAACACTTTCAACACAATACCCCACTCAGGTATTGTGGAAAACCCTAACAACTGAAATGTAAACCCATATGTCACAAGATGGGTTGCAAACTGGCTTAAGGACGGGACCCACAGGGTTAGAGTTGCTGGCACTATGTTAGACTCCAGGCTGGTCACAGGTGGTGTCACACAGGGCTCAGTCCTTGGCCCCCATTGTTTGTCATGTACTTCCCAGAAGTACAGGCCAACATGGGAGGACTTTGGATGACAATGTTTGCAGATGACTGCACACTGGGCACCATGGTGGACAGTGCATCACACACGGATATCCTTCAGAAGGGACTCACAGTAACTTATAGCTGGTGCCAGGGCCATGGCCTGAAGTCAAAGTGCACAACATGTGTAGACATACCATTCAGGAAAAGCAAGGTGACCCCAAGCTACCATATAGGTGGCAATCCTCTAAGCACAGAGGAGGTTATCATGGACCTGGGGACCCAGGTTGACAGTCGCCGTTCTTCTGAGACTCACATTGCTAAAGTGGCTAGAAAGACCTTCTACATTGCCCACCTGATCAGGATGGGATTCACATCCAGATCTAGTGGGTCATTGTTCCCCTGTACTCTTCACTTATCAGACCGGTGATCGAGTCAAATGCCCTATTCTGGCTGTATCTCACCCAACATCTGCAGCAATTGCAGACACCCTGAATGTCCCCCACCTAAAGGATCAAGGAACCCCAACAGCTGTCATATGCTGCCAGATTGAAGTCACTCACACTCTATTCACTCACATACCGTCTGCTTAGAGGTGACATGTGCCTGACATGCGAGGCCATGTCCAAACAGGGATTAATGGACATGCTCCACCTCAGAATCGGCAGATCCACCTGAACCACTAGTGCAGGTGACTTACACCTTAGCAGGGATGTATGTTGGACATGTTGGAGGGATGAAGTTATCACCCAGAGACTCCCTATGCTGTGTAATACAATCCCGGTCCATGTGAGGCAGAGCACCTTGCTGGCTGTGTTCAAGAGGTATCTTGACCTGTGGATGGAAGGTCATATGTTTAACCCGGGGATTGTCACGGTGTCACTGCTGGAGAGAGGCATGACACAATAATGGGCACAGTACTGTTTCCATATAAGGAGTGGTGTATGCCAATGAACTCTGTGCTAGGCTTATACCTGCCTTAGGAAGATAGCCTAGTATAAACCTATGTACCTATGAACCTATCTGACCATGTTGCATTATGTTCAGATGTGAACTACTTACAACAGCCTCATCCAACATCAGTAGTGTATTCCACAACATGGGTGTACATTGGCGAACACTACTGATGTGCCCTAGGCCATTTCTAATGCTAGTCGGAGAGTGTGTTTGTCCATCAACACATTGTAAGTGAAGTTTGCCATGACATATGTCTTGTTTAGTATACTGTGCCTCTGTCTACCTGTGACATAACATTGATACCCAGGGTAAACCTCCCATCTCCCATCCACTCATTAGGATTCCTGTTGAGGGACTCAACGAGTGTCTCACGGACAACCTGTACTGGTAGTTTACTCATGTGGGGTGGCTTCTGTGTTTTGGATAATGCAGTACAGCCTGTCCTATATATGTCAGTGCTGGGGTTCAGGTCCCTCATGTGCATAGCTCCCTGCCATTCAGATTGTACAAGGTGCAGCATGTGCATTGATTCCAGCTTGGACATGGCTTTCTACATCAGGCACAGCTTGCATCTGGGTGGACAGCATGGCAGTGTGTGGAGCTGCACTCTGTTTAATCAGACTACACATTACATGTGTTCCAGCTCTGTCATACTCCTGGTGAGGTACTGTTGTGGACTTTACAGGTGCTGGATGTGTCTACATGAGGTACACCACAGGGGCTGTTGTGGTCATTTCTAATGCTGATGAAAGATAACTGCAGAACCACAATGACCTCCCCTTAGCTAGATGTCAGACAGCATGGACCATGCAATCACAAATAAAACAGGACCCTCTACACAAAGGGAAAGTGTCCTGTCTGGTGGACCCCAGCCATAAACAAACTGTATGACAGATGAGGGTTACTAATGCAAGACAGAGCTACATCTCCAAAGGGAAGACAGCTGTGATCAGCACTAGTAGAAAGCTACATTATCTCATAAAGACATGCAAGGTCAACTTGGGGACATAAATCACCAAAGACAATGAAGGTAACCACACTGATTTCTTCAGTTATGTCAGACACCTGGTTGTGAACCCTCGGATATGCTCAGAGTTGGTACACAACAACATATATTCCAGTGACCTGACAGATATTGGCAACATTCCGCGGACAGCTTCAGTGCGATTTACGCACTCCCTCAGCCCCAAAAGAAGATAGTTATCACTGCTGTATGTAACCTCACTGTCATCTTGGATGTCCATGTGAGAGCCACACTCAGCAAAGACAAGTACACAGCATCCATGGGACCTGCTGGTATCTCCAGTTGCATGCTATGTGAACTCCAGAAGGGCTGGACCCATATATACAACTGCTATTTAACCTTAGTCTTGCTACAGGATATGTACCTGAACACTGGCATACGGCAACAGTGGTCCCACTCCACAAAGGAGATGCCTCCACAGACCATGGCAACTACCACCACACAAGCTTAACCAGCCTTGTCTGCAAAGATATGGGAAGAGTCATTATGGAGCTCTTACACAGACACATTACTGACCTACGGACCCTTGTTCCCACCTAGTTCAGCTTTGTACAGGGCAGATCCTGCCTTTTGCACCTAGTTGACTACTATGAAACTGTCAGTAGGGTCATCGATGAGGGCTACGCAGTCCACACAGCCTACCTGCACTTAGCTAAGGCCTGTGACACAATACCACACTCAGGCATCATAGCCAAGCTCAACAGCTGACATATAACAGCATATGTCGCAGGATAGGTTGCAAAATGGCTAAGAAACAGAACCCATAAAGTCAACATTGCAGGTGCCTTGTCAGATTCGAAGCCAGTCACAGGTGGTGTCCCACAAGGATGTGTCCTGGGACCCCTCTTAATTGGTATTTACTTTTCAGATGTGAAAGCAAACATAGGGGGGTTGTGGCTGACAAAGTTTGCAAATGACTGCAACCTAGGCACCATAGTGAATACATCAGCTGGCACACAAATACTACAGAATGCCGTCACAAAGGCAGATAGCTGGTGCCAGACGCATGGCCTGAAACTGAATGCAACTGATGTGTATTCATCCCCTTTGGGAGGAACAAAGTACCCACAGATCAGTACATAGACAGCAACCCACTGAGCACAGACAACAAATCAGACACCTGGGGACACATGTAGATAGTGACATCTCTTTTGACAGCCCTGTTGCCAAAGTGGTTAGGAAGACTTTCTATCTTGTCCACCTTATCATGGAGGGTTTTCCATCAAGATCATAGGAGGTCATTGTTCCACTATCCTTCTCCCTTATCAGGCCCATGATTGAATACAAAGCCCCATATGGTATGTACCTCACCCAGCAATTGCAACAGCTGGAGACACCCCAAAAGTACCTACCATGAAGATCAGGGTTCTTCAACACATGTCATATGCTTCCAGAATAGAGGAAATCCAGCTTTGTTCAGTGTCATACCGCATACGTACAGGTGACCTATGCCTGACATACAAGACCATGTCCAATCAGGATTTGGTGGACATGCTCCACTGCAAGCAATCCAAATCCACCAGAGCCATGAGAGCTGAGGATTTGAACCTCAGCACATACATGTATAGGACATGCTGGAGGGACAGAGTCATAACTCAGAGGCATCTCACACTCTAGCAGAGTATCCCAGTCCATGTTTGACAGAGTCCCTCACTGACTCTCTTCAGGAGACATCTGGACAACTGCATATGAGACGGAGGCACAGACTAGACAGAGGCACAGTCATGTTATTCAATTACGTAAGGGGGTCACACTGTGTCACTACTAAGTCAGAGGCACAATATTCAGAATCTATTCTGTACACTTATTACCAGTATAAGGGGTGGCAATAGCCACATCACTATGGCTAGGCTTATACATGCACTAGGGCAGATAGCCTAGTAGTAGACTATGACACTATGAAACACCGGTGTATGTGTAGCTATTGTCAATCAAACAGTATGATGTGGTTTGGGGGGCTTGATATCTCCCTGTATTCCAACATTGTTTTGTCTATTCCTTCTAGCATGTCTAGAGATCAGTTGCTAGTGTCCTCTCCTGCTCAGCTGGTGAACCTGGGAATATTGAGGCAATGTTACACTTGCCTCATGTACACTGACAACCCTCTCCTTCTGCCATAAAACACACATACATGTGAGAGATGCAACTATATAGCCAAAGTGGAGGCTGAGCTCTCTCAACATAGGACTAGCAAGACCAGAGAGAAGGTGAAGGTAACCACACACACATCACAAATCCAGTCTCACATGGCACTATCACAAGTTAAGATCATACACATAGACACACAGTGACACTCTCGGAGGCTCTGATCAGAATTCTACCAGAATGGCAGTGGCCACCCCAGCAGACACTCACACAACTGCCTCCACAGGGCACAGCACATGCAACACATTGACCACAGAGTCGGTGTGCCAAACAGTCACAGCCCTTAAGGCCAAACACAATGCCAGACACACTTGTCATAGGTGACTCCATAGTCAGACACACTGACGTCCCGCTCACCAGATCGGGTACGGAGGAGGTCACAGTAAGCTGCCTATCGGGCACTGGAATCCACCACATAATGCAAGCACTCAGGTCACTCAACTGCAAGTACAGGTCTGACCCAGTCATTATCCATGCTGGTGTGAACGACCTGAGATGTACCTCCCTGGACTACATGGAAAGAGACATAGAGGATCCCTCTGATTATGTAGGCCAGGCAGGTATGACCCTGACCTTTAGCAGTATCCTACCTTCACCAAGTATGATGCCACATAAACAGAGACAAGATGATCAGCTGTAATATTTTGCTTAGACTATGGTGTCATTCAAAGGGGGTCCAATGTCTGTCTGCCTGGGATGACATGCTGGACAGGCCACGGTGATTTGCAAGGGACGGCTTGCACCTGTCACCCCTGGGCTTCGGATTTCGGATGATGCTCTTGCCACCCCATTGTGCCTTTTTTATGCAAGATTCAGATTCTAAACCTACCACCCTAGAACACAGTAAAGGAAAGACACTAAGGGTACTGCTGCTCAATGCCAGAGGTCTCAACCTCAAGCTGCACACACTCTATGCCCTTCTCAGTATGTAGCACATTGATGTCTGTGCTGTGCCTGAAACCTGGTTCACAGCTTCTGACAGCATCCCGGCACTATCGGGTGTTACCTCATATCATGCATTCCGGCACCAGCATCCGGACAACACCAAGAAGGATGGTGGGTGTCCATATTCATCAAGGACACCCTCACCTCATTGTTGGTGGCAACACACGATGCATTGGAGACCATCCAGGTGCCAGTGACCGTAGGCAAGACTGCTCTGCAGTTTGTAGCATGTTACATGCCACCCTCTCAAACTCAGGTACCTCACACAGCTATCCTGCAAACACTGAAGGGGATAAATGTATCTCCAAACACCATCCTACTGGGTGATTCCAACTATCCACATATAGACTGGGATCACTAATCATGCCACAACACTCTAACACAAAGGTTCCAAGAGTTCATACACTGAAATGCCATGGAGCAACTGGTCCCAATCCCCTCAAGTGGAGGCAACATACTAGAACTCATCATCACGAACATGGGGTCACACTGTTCAACACCAGAAGTATACCCATCATTGGTGAGATCAGATCATGGACTACTCTCAGTGGGAGTTCACATCCCACCCACACCCCAGATGGAAAAACAAACAGTGAAGACCTTCTCAAATGCCGACTTCACATTTCTAAGGACTGGTGTGGTCTCTTTCAGGGCCCCAAGCCAGCGGACACCATTACCCAAGCCACTGTATCACTTAGAAATGCCTTCTACCAGCACCTCCAGGACTGCATGGATCAGGCAATCCCAAACAAAACAAAGACTCTTTGTACCACAGGCAAGCATCCAGTCTGGTGGACCCTAGCCATAAACAAGCTCTACAACACAAGGAAGGAGCTACTACAAGATAGAGCGTAATCCGTAGGAGGGAAGACACCCCTGCTCATTGTGAGTAAAACACTGGGTTCCCCCATACAATCATCCGAGGCAAGTTTTGAGAGTAAACCCACTCAGGACTCAAGGGACAATCATGAGGCCTTTTTTGCCTATGTTTGAAACCTGGGAGGAAACTCCCAGATATGCTCAGAATTAGTTCGGAATGATGTAGATATCACTGCACCTACAGACATTGCCAACATACTGGCTGACAGGTTCATTGCAGATTTCTCCCCCCTCCCCCCAACTGGAGGGGTATCTACACCAGAGGATTGTAGCCCCCCAAACATCTCCAATGCTGGGGTGGGAACTGCTCTATCCAAGGCAGAAAACACTTTATCCATGGGACCAGATGGTGTCCCCAGTTGTGTGCTCCATGAACTCAATGAGTAATTACACCCGCAGTTAGGGCAGCTGTTTAATCTTAGCCTCACCTCAGGATATGTGCCCAAGGAGTGGCATACGGCAATGGTGGACCCACTTCACAAAGGAGGTGCCTCCACCAACCCCGGAAACTATCATCCCATCAGCTTGACAAGCCTGTTCTGCTAAGCTATGGAGAGGATCATAATGGGAATTATAAATGAAGACCTAGGGGACTTGCAGACATTGGATCCAATCCAGTTTGGCTTTGTCAAGGGCAGATCATGCCTTTTAAACTTGGTTGACTTTTTCAAAACAGTCACCCAGGCTATTGACGTGGGCAAGGCAGTCCACACAGCCTACCTTGACCTGGCAAAGGCTTTCGACACAATACCCCACTCAGGTATCATTGAAAACATCACCAGCTTAATTGTGAACCCATACATCACAGCATGGGTTGCAAACTAGCTAAGTGATGGAACACACAGGGTCAAAGTTGCTGGTGCCATGTCACACTCCAGAGCTGTCACAAGTGGTGTCCCACAGGGCTCAGTCCTGGGCCCACATTTGTTCAGCATCTACTTTTCAGAAGTACGAGCAAACACAGGAGGATTATGGCTGACAAAGTTTGAAGATGACTGCAAACTGGGAAGCATAGTTGGAAACCCATCTGACACAGACATCCTTCAGAAGGGTCTCATAGACACGGATAACTGGTGCCACAGCCATGGCCTTACATTAAACACTAAACAATGCATAGCCATACCCTTCAGGAAGAACAAGGTTACCACTACTTCCCATCTAGGTGGCAATCCTCTAAGCACAGAGGAGGTTATCAGGGACCTGGGCACCCAGGTTGACAGTAACCTTTTGTTTGACACTCACATTGCCAGGGTAGTTTGGAAGGCCTTCTACATTGGCCACCTCATCATGCAGGGATTCACATCTAGATCAAGGGAGGTCATTGTTCCCCTGTACTCATCACTCATCAGACCAATGATTGCATACAATGCCCCATTCAGAATGTATCTGACCCAACACCTGTGGCAATTGGATGGGCCCACAAATTCCTCAACAGGAGGTGAAAGGGTCTCAAACATATTTCTTATGCTGCCCAACTGAAGGAATTCCAGCTGTATTCAGTCACTTACCGTCTGCTCAGAGGTGACCTGTGCCTGACATACAAGGCTATGTCCAACCCAGAATTATTGAACATGCTTCACCTCAAGACCTCTACATCCATCAGAACTACAAGGGCAGGAGACCTAAACCTCAACACAGATATTAATAGGATGTGCTGGAGGGACAGATTCATTGCCCAGAGAGTCCCTATGCTGTGGAACAACATCCTGGTACATGTGAGGCTGAGCACCTCACTGGCTTTGTTCAAGTGAGATCTTGACCAATGGATGGGAGATTGCAGGTATACCCCAGGGATAACCTCAGTATCACTGCTTGACAGAGGCACAGCAAAATAATGGGCATATTATCCATCAACTTGAAGGGGTGGCAGAAGCCACAAAACTCGGGCTAGGCTTATTAATGCCCTAGGGCAGATAGCCTAGTATGAACCTATGAACTTATGAACATAGGCCTGGGGCAGTTCCTGCTATTAGGACAGTGGTCTCTAGCAAGCTATATAGTAGTAGTCAGTTTTAGCCATTGGTTTTTGACCATGGCTATTCCATGTTGCTTCTTGTTGTGGTACAAACATGGGTGTGTGGTTATCCATGCTATTTATTGCTAGTCACCCTCATTTTGTATCTTGTTCCATGTTTTTGCACATGTACATCACTGTATGATGTGTGACCTGGTAGTGTCAGGGTGCTGATGTGGGCTTTGACCCTGTTTTCTATTACAGCACTGATATCTACATTCTCTATACTGTGTGTTTACACTGCACACATCTTGATGTTTATACTTCTGGCATTGGGTAGCATTACATCTAGGTTCCTATCCCTTGTGGTACCCATGAGGTGGGTTTGTGTTTTTGTGGTTTATGATTCTTGAGGGTGGATGTTAGTTGGGGTCCTCAGGTGTGCATATGGTACATGATATTACATTACTTAACACATGGCATTCATGCCTCAGGTGGTGCTGCAGGGCCACCTCTGTCGGATACACATACTACACTCCCTGTACATGTTTGGAAGCAGGTTGTGTCATGTTAGGCATCCCTGTTACTGTATGAGTGAGTCAGAGCGGGTATCAGTCCCAGTGTTCCTACTGACCAAGCGTATGTGCTATGCGTTGCCTCTTTGCCAAGGCCAGGGCATACTGGGCACGCCTCCTTCTGCCTACTGGGACAAGGTCAGGTTGTTCCTCCTCTGAGTCACCCCCTGCCTGTGGTGGCCTTGGCAATGGTGGGGGGATGTTTGGCCCAGCCCTGTGCTGGTCCTGCTGCAGCTGTTTCCGCAGGATCATATTATGTAGCATAGCACATATCATGATCATTTGGGTACATGTAGTTGGTGTGTACTGCAAGGCTCCACCAGATGTGTCCAAACACTGGAACCGTGACTTGAGCAGCCCAAACACACGCTCTATGATATTACGTGTTTGTGCATGTGCCTCATTATGGCGTTCCTGTTCAGGTGTGTGTGCATTTCTGATGGGTGCCATCAGCCACGGCTCAAGTGCATAACCTGCATCCCCCACTAGGTGTCCGTGTGGGAAGTCCCCATTGGCAAATGATTGGTACAGCTGCGTCAGATGCCAGATATGGGAATCGTGGTAGCTCCCAGGGCAGCCAGCACACACATTCATTATTATGCCCTGGGCATCACACACGACCTGGCAGTTGATGGAGGGGTATCCCTTGTGGTTAATGTAGGCTCTACCCCGCTCACCGGCTGGTGCTTTGATGCGTATGTGCGTGCAGTCTATTGCACCCAGCACCTCAGGGTATCCCGCTATTTGCTGGAAGAGACGCATATTGCTGGCCACAACCTCACGGTCATTAGGGACATATATATGATCACTGACATGTGCTGACATGGCATCCAGGAACTGGTGCAGTACTCTGGAGACTGATGCCTGTGATATCCCCATCATATCACCAGTTGGTCTCTGGAAGGTACCTGTTGCTAGTATTCTTAGGCCAACACATACCTTGGTTTCTACTGGGATGGGTTCCCCTCTATTGGTTCTGTGTGTGAGATGTGGCCTGCACAGCTCAACAATCTGCTGCAGAAGGTCTCTGTCCACTCTGTAGCGCTCTACTATCTCCAGCTCATGTAACCCATGGTAGGTGACCCTGGGCCTGTATACTCTTCTCCTTCTCCTCACTCTGGGTTGTCTGTCAGCATCTGCATTGTCACCACCCTCAGCAATTCGCCTATGCCTGATTATAATAGCTATGGCAGCCCCTAGCATTTCTGCTCTGAGTTCAGCTTTTTTCAGTTTTCAATTCTGATAGCTTAGTTTCTGGCAGTATCTGTTGTGAGAAACAGCCTGCTCTGCTCTTTGCTGTGTTTTAAGTGCTGGGTTGGGCTTCTAGTCTGCCTGTGTAATTGCCTGCTTCTAATTGTTTCCACCAATTAACTCCAGTAGTATCTTCTGGCAGTTTCCCTGGATTTTAGTTGTTTCCTGTTTCCTTTCTGTTTCCTGAGGGGGAGCAATGTGCACACCAGCTTAAACACGCTCACAGTCACTTAAACACGCGCACACATCCCTACACGGTGTTACACGTGCGCACACATCCTTACACGGTGTGAACTAAGCTGATTCATGCTAAAACACGCGCACACTGCCTTAAATACGTGCACGCCCGCGCAAACCATTGTAAACAGTTTGCAACACGCTCCCACATGTTGAACCTGCCTTACACGCAGACACGCCACAAGATGCACGTATTTCAAGAAACTTTGAGTGTAGGGATAGCATATACCCTCAATTTCTTGACTTTCCTAGTGTTCTGTTGGGACACACCTCCCTCCCTGATGTCTGTCTGTCATCTGTTACCTTACATTGCCCTCCAATCTGGTACATTTATTACTATCATTCCCCCATGATGTCACCTACCTCTTACTCTGTTCCTCCCCCTTCTCTAACTCTTACACTACTCAGAAAGTGCTCATTACCTATGTGACAGTGTGATTCAGTATTGTAACCCTCATTTACATAGGATTGCCTAGTAATGACTAGTTACATGTCTTACACGGAGCTTCCCCCCCTTGACAACCACTAAACGGAGGCCATATTGTTTTTGGTCTGCAAGTCCCTCCATTGACATTCCATGTAATACATAAATCCCACAATTGTGGGCTTATAAGCTTCGGTTTTCAGTTTTAGGTAGCGCACCCCGTTTGCGCGGGTGTGCGCTGCAGTTAAACCCAAAAATCCCGTGAAAAAAAAAAGTTATATAACTTATTTTTGCAACAGTTTTTCATGCCAATGGCCACATATTTGGCCATTGGCATGCTTAATGCAACATATGCACCCTTTATTTGGAGCTGACATAGCTCCGTTTTTAATTTTGCAGAAATGTACTCAGTTGTCAGCTGAGTACATTTCTGCAGCTAACACGTCCGTTACACGGACTGGTTTCTGCTTCGTGGATCACTCAGATACCTCATTTGCATATCTTTGAGCTGCAAATGAGGTATTGAGCATTTCCACGCCCAGTCCATGTAAGAGACGTGTTAGCTGTCTCTTACACGGAGATTTGGGCTGTTCCTGAATCAGGAGGCTTACACGGAGGCTTACACTACTCTTGAACTCCGTGTAAGCCTTCCTGAATCTGGCCCAGTGTGTTTTAAATACACCACAGATGTGTTTTTTTTAAATACACTGTTCTTTAAGGAATCTTTGTTTATATTGAAGTTCAGTGCATTGTTCCTCAATGGTCTGAAAAATTAATGTGAATGGAAAGTTCTTATTTAATTGTGATTCCAAAACAAAACTTTAGTTCAGTCCCAATTCCCCTAGCTCTACTCATCCTTAAAGAGCTTGCTAGCAACATTTGTTTTCTGTAAGATTAAAAGCTCTGACATAGTGTATTGTGTTACTTACCTGGCTCCTGATTGTTTTTTTGACTCCCTACTGCTGGGGCTTACTCTGCTCCCTGCATTCAACCTTCAGGCTCAATCTGCTCCCCTACCCTGCCACCATATCCCAACCACCCCCAGTGCTTCTACTCTTATTCACTAGGCTAACACTCCCTCACTCTATCCATCCAATTATACACACTTCTGTTATCCTGGTCACACCTCCTAGACCTACAACATGCTCATCCTTTACCCATCACTTCTTAGTACACTCATATTACTGTCTCACCTCATTACTTATCACCACAGCACATTCCAGACACCCACATTTCAACGCACCACTAACCCATCTTACCATACTACTCCATGTACATATCTCACCATCTCTCCTACACTTGTCAATATTACTAGCCTCCAATATTTTCCATGTAAGATAATACCTACTAAATATAGTCACTATAACCCTCAGTTATTCAACAATGAGCTTATCAAATGATTGAAATTACTTGCCAACATTGCCTCTAGGCTACTGCTTAGTTGTGACATCCACCCAAACCCTTGACCACTCTCAGATAACACCAACCCTCCTAGTCACTCTAGTCTCAACATCCCTACACATCAATCTTAAACAGAAAAAAAATCATACCTATTGCTAATGAACATTAATATTAGAAGTATAGCCAACAAATTAGACATCCTCCATGCCACTCTAGCCACATTCTCCCCAGACAGTAATAATCACTGAAACAGGGCTTAAACCAGGTATAAAAGATGATGAAATACTACCACCAGGTTACTGCATACTATGGGTGGCTAGACTCAACAAAAGAGGAGGTGGAGTTGCTATCCTCTTTAACGACCATCTCACTTTAACTTTCCTTGACTGCAAAACCCACAGCTCAACAGTGCAGAAGTCATCTATACCACACTAACTATAAATTCAAGAAAAACACAATATAATTGGCTGCTATATCCCACCTGGAAATAATGCCCCAACTATAGAACAGTTATTGCACTTGGCAAGTAGTACCCTTAGTCAGGAGACATTCATTTTGGATGATTTTAATTTAGACTGGCTTGCATGTGATACAGATCGCCTCATCCATCACATAAACTTGCATGGTTTTACACAAACTATTCAAGAAACTACCTGAATAGATAAAGCTAGTAAAAAATAATCAACCTTGGGTTGGATATCACTAAATAACTCCTCTCACTCATTCCAATCAGGTTGCCTTCCCGATGGTCTGAGCGACAACCTACCCACATTTCTTATACAATAACACCTATTCCCACCAAAACCTACTATGTTTAAACAACTTAGAAAAAACATAACTTTAATCTTGACAACTTCCTAGCTGACCTACAAAGGTGCAATTGGACTCGACTCAAATTGACCTAGATGACACAGTGCACCACTTTAATAAATCCTATTTAGATATATTAAATGCACATGCCCCTGTTAGAACCATCAGACTAAAATCAAACTATGCCCCCTGGCTAAGCAGAGACACTAGGGACTTTCTGAAAACTAGAGATAAAGCCTGCAAAATATGATGTAAGACTAACACAGTAGTTCCTAAGCAACAGTATTAGGAACTTAGAAATAAGGCAAAAAACTAATAAAACAGGATAAAATAAATCTCTATCATAACATTCAAAACACATACCAAAAAACTCTCAAAAACTCTGGCCTGCTATAAACTCAATCCTTCACCAAGGAAAATCTATTACACCAACCCCAAACATCCACAACAATTCCAGTAGCATAGCTACCATTTTTAACAAACATTTTACTGAATCTATAATTGCTGTTTCCAAGCAGCAGACCCCTACTCCTGATACTAAACCAGCCAAGTCTACAACTACCAATGCCTCATTCTCTTTCTCCCCAGTTCCTACAGCCACTATAAAAAAACTACTCCAGAAACTAAAACCTAGTACACTTGCCATAGATAACTTACCCAGTGAATTCCTCAAAATTGTAGCTGAATCTATAGCCTTCCCAGTATCCTTATAAACAGATCCATTCTCAAAAACAAGGCTCCTCAACTGTGGAAAATGTCCCATGTAATCCCACTTCATAAAGGGGGGACCTTCCACAGAACTGACAAACTATCATCCAATTGCTATTCTTTCACCTCTTTCTAAGCTACTCGAAAGGTGTATTCATCTCCAGGTCATGAAATTCTTAGTAACAAATAACCTTCTCTCAAACACTCAGCATGGGTTTTGCCATCACATACTACCACTACTGCTCTGTTATCCTTCACTAATACCATAAACCACCACAGGAATAACAACAACTTTGTATCTGCCATCTTTCTAGACCTATCAAAAGCTTTTGATATGGTCTCCCATTCCAAGCTAATAGATGTACTAACTGAACTATCCTCCTCAAATCTGCCACAGCTTGGTTTAATAACTATTTATCTGGCTGTCAACAATCTGCTATATGGCAAGGTAACCTATCTCCACACCTTCCTTTATCCATTGGTGTCCCCCAAGGATCTGTCTTAGGCCCTCTCCTTTTTTCCCCTCTTTACTAATAATCTACACACAGCTACTCCACATGGTTCTATAATACAGTATGCAGACGATTCAACACTTATCTGTCCTGCCACCTCTCTATCAGGTCATCATTCTCAAACACAGGAATCTTTCACTTCTGTTGAAACATGGTTAGCCAATGCCCATCTAATCCTGAACCCAAACAAAACTAAATTATTACTCTTCCAACCTAACAAGACATCTATATCATGCCCACCATTTAATATAATAGCCAAAGACAATACTGTCATCTCCCCAACAACCCATACAAAGTTATTTGGAGTGAAACTAGACAATAACCTAAGATTTGACTTACATGTCTCCCTAACAATAAAAAAGTCCATAAGAAACTTGAAAGTCTATATAGGCACAAAGGGTTCCTGACCAAAATGGACAAAATTCCACAAACCCATCTACTCCCCACTCTACTATATGCCTCTCCAATTTTAACTAATCTTAGGAAAACTGACCTATCTAAGCTAGAAGCATGTTATAATAAAATTGCTAAGTTTGCATCTGACTGCCCATATAGAACACATCATTGTATAGCTTTAAGGATACTAGACTGGCTTGAGCTTCCCAGCATTATTCTTTACAACCAACTCTCTCTCTAACACACAAAATTGTAACACAACCAACTAGAACGCCTGCACTACAAAATCCCATCCTTCCTTACAGTTCTAGCAAGACCACTTCGCTCTAACAATAAGAATTTACTCACCATCTGCAAGGCCAACAACACTGCAGGATAATCTTTATTTTCCAGCTATATATCTTATATATGGAGCTCCATTCAAACTCCATTCTCTCAATCTCATCCACTAACCACTTTAAGCCCTCATTTAAAGCTTATCTGAAAAATAAGTGGCTATGTTCCTGTACTAACCCCTCATGAATGCTCTGATATATCACAGTATACCGCAACCATATACAATTTCCTCCCCTGTGTTTAATCTTTTATTCCTACCGGCCTGTCTTAACCTTATATCTTGACATAAGTCATACTTTACAAATACTACTAGCTAAGTTCAAAGCCTAGGGTTTGTTGTCATGATGTAACAAATTTGTACTTTCTTATGTATACTATATTTTGTTTACTTTATACTTTAATTATTATTGTAATTCGTGCATTAAAATGTACTGTTACTCATGGAGCTTTTCTCCCCAAGCCTCTGCTGAAAAAGGACCTGTGTCCAGTCGGACTTTCCCAGTAAACAAATGTTAAATAAAATAAAATAGTTTAATTATATTATTGTTTAATTGGTGCTATTTATTTAGGATATATATAGAATGTTGGTAATTAGTGATTTTTACTCCTTGAAGGCTGTTCTAGTTGAGGCGCCAGAGTGTGTTACTAAAGTTTGGTTTTGTTCTTTTTCACTGACCAGGTGTTTTTTTTTTATTTGTTTGTTTTCCGTTTGTGGTTAGTATTTATATGTATTTTATCTTTGAGCATAAGACTTAAGGTTATGGAGAAGGTGAATGCACTGTCCCTATTTATTCTGTCACAAGACTATGTAGTACAACAATTTATTGTTAGTAAGTCCATCTAAATATGTACAAGTAAATCTATATATTTAAGAATACGTAGGCAATTAATTTTCTAAGGACTATTTTTAGAAGTTTGTCACTAGTTCTTACATATTTGGTTGTACATTTATAATGTGTATTGTAAGATATTTCAAAGGTTCAATGCATATAACTTATGGCTAAAGATTAATACCTTTGGGATTTTATCTAGTCTCTCTCAAAGATGGTTCTATATAGAGCAAGTTCTATTACATTTGAAGTGGATTTATTGAAATAATTTGTCACTATAAAACAAAAACAGCTATCCAAAGTGTGTGGCAAGAATCAATAGCCAATAGCACACATGCTTGGCAATGTCAGAAAGGAATATGTGAACAGAAAAAGGAATATGACAACTGTATTTTATTCCTAAAGTTTTGCTCCAGAGGTTTAAGAGCTTTTACCCTTCAAATCTAGGACTTTATCAGAGACTCTTTCTGTGGTTTCAGCATAATTGCTTCATGATTTACAATAATTTTCCCCTTTTTGTGTTATTTTTCATTGTGTGATGCTCCACTTCATTGTAATTCTCTGTGGAGTAACCTCTGACCTTTGATGTCATATAAGGCATTTCACTAAAGCCACCAGGTCAGTGCATGAAAGAAATTTTGTAGACTAGTCTATTTTTTTCGATGAAAACAGTGTTGTTCAAGCTACTGGTTTAACTTCTGATGCTGGCATTTTAAGTCCTTACAAGAATTACCCTTATTTGAGCTCAGCAGGGAGTTCAGATGACAAGAATGCTGATGACGCTCCATACTGTCAGTATTTTGGAGGAATGTTCCTATTTTCAGATCTGATTTATTCCTGTACATGATGCCCCTATTTTTGAGGTAAGTCCCAATTTTCAGGCTTGATTTACATTTTATATCATTTTCCAAAACCACCTCATCACATGTGATTTTTGAAGCTGCCTAATACAAAGAAAACCGTAGTCCATGGCTGATTATAGTGCCAACAATAATTTAAAGAAAGGACCCATATCTCTCTTCTTCTTAAACAAAATAAATTACATTATGTGGTAGAATTTTTCCAATACAGTTCATTAGTGTCTGCTGATACAGATTTTACACATTCTCTTTGATAATGTGCTTATATTTTTCCATAATTTTTGTCAATCTCTGTTTTTTAAACATGTTTTTTTTTTCTGAGTAGCATCCCACATTTCTGCTGGAAGAAGGAAAAGTTAGGTGCTATTTTATATTCAAAGCTTAGCTAATTAGCTGTCCAGATTTTTTTTTTGCTGTATGTTCTTTCCTTTCAAGAGCTTTTGTTCCTATTTTCAGTGTCTGCACATTGGCCATATACACTGTACCATACCATCCTCAACGTACTACTGTCCTACTATTATAACATTTTTGAAGCTGCCTAGTACAAAGAAAACCGTAGTCCATGGCTGATTATAGTGCCAACAATAATTTAAAGAAAGGACCCATATCTCTCTTCTTCTTAAACAAAATAAATTACATTATGTGGTAGAATTTTTCCAATACAGTTCATTAGTGTCTGCTGATACAGATTTTACACATTCTCTTTGATAATGTGCTTATATTTTTCCATAATTTTTGTCAATCTCTGTTTTTTAAACATGTTTTTTTTTTTCTGAGTAGCATCCCACATTTCTGCTGGAAGAAGGAAAAGTTAGGTGCTATTTTATATTCAAAGCTTAGCTAATTAGCTGTCCAGATTTTTTTTTTTTTGCTGTATGTTCTTTCCTTTCAAGAGCTTTTGTTCCTATTTTCAGTGTCTGCACATTGGCCATATACACTGTACCATACCATCCTCAACGTATTACTGTCCTACTATTATAAAATACTAAACGTTGTTAAACACTCATTCTGATCTAAATAATCAAAAACAATGAACAAGGTTGTCCACAAGCACTTTAATAAAAATAAATTAAGCTCTTTCATGTAAGTTGTCTCAGACTTCTTCAGAATAAATATTTCTTGTAAAAACTCACATTTAAATGTTCTCAACCACATCTCGTGACAAGACTAACAAACATCCTTAAATACACAGCAGACTCGTGTATGAAATGAAGTGCAAATATTAATGTATATGAAATGTAAATAATAATAACAATGAAAATGAATGTATGCCTGTACATGAATGTATACTTGTTCACAATTTGAAACCTATTGTCTATAAATTTGTAGTTTTTTCTTCAATAATTAATTAATTTTATCAATATCAATAAGACTGGGGGAATATGGGCTTGCAGCCTAACCTGCCACAAGTTTTTCCTAATTTCCTAAAAAAAACTGTTTGCACCTTCTCCAGTACAGCAAATATTATTTATTTATTTATTTATTTATTTATTTCCGGTTTGATGACCGGGGAGGTCCACTGGGCTCAGGTAGCCCGTTTTCAGTGGAGGCCCGGGGAGAAAACTCCGCATTACATAGTTTAGTTACATGTACAATCATAGTAAAGAAGACACAATTACAATTTCATTTCATGCTAGAGAACAGGAATAAATTCTTTGGTTACATAGTATCTAAATATTTAGGATGGCTGTGGTAACTTAATTGAGAGGGAGAATAAAGACTTGGAAGGAAAAGAGAGAGAGAAAAAAAAGTGAGATGGGTTATTTATAATACGTACAATTATGTTATTTACAATATGTACATTTATGTTAGGTTAGTTTGTACTCAGAATTAGTCAGGAGTTTAAGAGGTGGATTGATTATTAGGCTAGGTGGGGAGAGTGCAGTTGCATTTCCTGTTAGAGAAAAGGTAGGAATGTAGCTGAGTTTAGTTTTCACAAGTCCTTAGAGAGGAAGGAAGAGAATTCCATTTTTTAGCTAAGGAAAAGGATAGAAGAAGCTGACCAGCAGGACGATTGGGTTTGCGGACAGTGATTAGGTTTTGGTGAGTAGATCTTAGAGTTCTCTGAGGGGTATAAGGTTGAAGGATGTTGGTTAGTGCTGGGCACTTAGTAGGTTGAAAAATTAGTCTGTGGGCTGTAGTAATTTGGAGATAGTCTAGATGGTTGGAGAGTTCAAGCCAATTTAACAAATGAAGGGCAGTACAATGATGGGAGGAAAATTTGGCTTTGGTTGCAAATTTAGAAATCTTATTATAACAGACTTCCAATTTGGAGGAGAGAGAGAGGCAGATAAGTTTGTTAGTCGAGGAGCGCCATACATTATTGAGGGGAGTAGATAGGTAGTGGCGAGAGTTTGTCTGGTGGAAGAAGAGAGAAAGTGGATGTTTCTGTATAGCATACCAAGTTTTATATGGGTTTTCTTAATGTTTTGCTGGATGTGAGTATCGAATTTTAGGTGTTCGTCAATAGTAACCCCAAGTAGTTTAGCGAAGGGTACAGCAGGATAACTTGGGCACCATGAAGGTAGAAATTACAGCAAAGCTATGCAAGACAGAATCCATATGGCAGTGCTCCTCAGTGGGCAAACAAGAAATAAAGTATCCCACTTTCATGCTTGGCTAAATTACAACTTACCCGACATTGTAGCCATCTCAGAAACCTGGCTAAAACCTCATATTTGTGACTCTGAAATCCTCCCTCCTGGATTCCAATCCCTCAGACACGATTGCTTAAATAGAAAAGGAGGTGGGTTAGCCTTAATCTACTCTAACCTGGTATCCATCACTCCCTACCCCAATCCTATCCCTCCATTCAACAATGCAGCACTAGTAATAGGCCTACTAAAAATAAATAACCACAAAAGCATTTGTATCATTGCCCTCTACACCCCTCCTGGTAATAACACCACTACTCTTGAAGAAAGTCTCCTCTGGACCTCTACCAATATTAAGCTAGAGACCTTCATACTTGGAGATGTAAATATCGATTGGAATCAAATCAACAACTCTAATCCCACCATATCCATCAATCTATTCAACTAGACCCAACTAACTTATTCCATTACCAGACCCAACAAAACAACCCCCCCCCCCCCCCAGGTACCACACTGGACTGGATCCTAGTATCCCATCCTGCTGTACCACCACTTTGTAGTTCACCTAAAAAAAAACTGACACCATAGTTTGACACTTTCCCAACTTCTCTGCCACCACCTTGGTAGATATGGGCACCTTTAGACAATGTAGGAATTGTCTCATGTTCACTGTCAATCAACTGATACTTGGAGAAACAGATACAGTATCTGAGAGATGAAATTGCACAATGTCACTGGAGGCAAGACTCTCACACAAAAGTAACCAGTATAACAACCAGGTTGTCAGTAATGTACGCATTAAATTGACCACACATAGTACTGATCCAACACATAGACAAACATATGTTGAGGCACTTAAGAGCAACCTTCCTAAACTTCAAAGACCTCCTAGGCATTTGTCCTACAAAAAGTGTCCTTGGCAACCCCAAAGCACCCCACTAAAACAATACCCAACACAAAACATACAACCACACTATTTAGAGCCTCATCTCAAAAGACCATAAGACAAGCCAACACACTACCCAATATTTTAATCATAAGATACTCTATTATGAGACATACAGATGTCCCACTCACCAGGCTTAATAAGGAGAAAATCATGGTCATTTGTCTATTGTGGCCAGTATTCACCAATTCACACACACACACTCAAGTCATTAGACCACAAGTACCAGTATGACTCATAATCCATGTGGGTGTAAATTACCTGACATGTATCATCCTGTACTTTATGAAGAGAGACATTATGGATTTCTTGGACTATCTGTCCCAGGTTGGCATGTGCCTAGCATTGAGCAACATTCTATTTTCACCAAGGATGTTGCCACAATATGAACAGAAGATGACATAACTTCAATAATTGGCTAACTTTCTGGTGTCATTCCAAGAGGGTACGATATTTGTCAACATGGGAGGATATGATCAACAGACCAGGTTGCTCTGCCAAGAATGGTCCACATCTGTCCCCTTTAGGCTTTTGAATATTGGTTAAAACTTTGTCCTCCCCCATAGTGCCTTTTTAGGCACTGCCAAACTGACATACCTTATAACACAGCAAAAGCAACCCAAGGGAATCTAAGTGTCTTTCTGCTCAATGCCATTAAACTAAACAAGAAACTACACTCCCTCCAGGCTCTCCTTACACTGAGCAATGTGGACATCTGTGCAGTTACTAAGACATGGTTTAAAGAAGCTGAGAGCACCCCAGCATTGCAGTGCTATAGTGCATTTCACACGTTCAGGCCAGCTACTGCACAGGCAGGGACCAGAGACAGAGATGTCTCAATCTACATCAACAATAAACTCACCTTAAGACTAATCAAACATGACAATGCACTTGAGCTCCTCCATGTCGAGATTTCCATAGACAAAGTCCTGTGTCATATTCTTACAAGCTACAGGTCATCCTGTGTGACCCAGGTCCTCAACATTCAACCCAACACCATATTCATGGGTGACTTCATCTATCCCACTAATATCTGTGGTACTTATGCAACTCCAAACATACCCAGAGATTTCTGCATAACCTAATAAATCCATTCATTTGCAACATCTGCTCTGTACAGTTCATGTTTGGGAGAAACCAGCAACTATTCCAACAAAATACATGCACAATCACACTACACACACCCCAAAGGGGAAGTCTGAGCAGTGCAAATTTACCTATCTGTATGCTTTTGGTGCTAAAAGTAGTTGAATAGTAATACAGCAAGCAGTTATCAGTGAAACTTCAGAGCATGGAAAAGGGAAAAGTAAAGCAACTTAGAAGTACCGATACAGGTAAACAAAGAGAAAACAGTAGCTGAAAAGAGCAATTAAGAAAGTGCAGTCTGCTTACACAAGTAGGGTGTACTTCATGAATTAGGGAGGGAAGGGGGGACTAAGGGGCACTGGAGGCTATTTTTGATTCTAGTTCTGAAAAACAGACCAAAAGCAGACTACTAAGTACTTGCCAAGCAGAGAAGAGATATTAAACCTGGTACCATTTTGAACACAGAATGATTAGGATAACAGAATGAACAAGTAATTTCTCCTTGCACTGAGTAAAAAGAGAAGAAGCTTTTGCAGGGCTGGGTGTTGTATTTACTCTGCTGCCATCTTTGGGATGTTGCAGTCCAAGAAATGATAAAAAAAGACAAGTCTGTAGGATTTTGTATGGCTGGATGTTGTATTTACTCTGCTGCAGTCTTGGGGGAGTGCAGTCCATGACTACAGTGAGTAAAAAGACTAGTCTGTAAGTTTTTGCAGAGCTGGATGTTGTTTATTTCTCTGCTGAACTCTTTGGGGGGGGGGGGGTGCAGTCCATGACTATACTAAGTAAAAAGACAAGTAAGTAAGCTTTTGCAGGGATGGGTGTTGTATTTTCTCTGTTACATTCCTGGGGGGGGGGGGGGTGCAGTCCACAACTATACTGAGTAAAAAGACAAGTTCTTCACTATACTGGCAATTATGATATCATACTATATTATGCATTCGTTGATATCTCAGTGAGCAGGAGTGCAGTCAATGTGATTATTATGCCCAACCATACTATGAACTATCTGAACCACAAACAGTGACTTATTGCAAGAACTGGCAATAGTGTTAAAGTAATGACGGCAACAGACTTAAATTGACTGCAAACAATTACAAAGACTCATGTACATTCTGCTATGCTTCTGCTGCTTTCCACACTGTTTGAACTTGATCTTAAATCAATATGCACATCACATCAACTCAGACAGTTTGTAGTCTTTCTGTTCATATTAGAGGAAACCATTTAGCCAGCAACGTTTTTTGCTGGGAATTTGACGATTAAAAGCTCAGATGGTTTAGATAATGAAGCTTTCTTGTTTATTAAGTAAACTACTTAACATCCTTAGGATGTTCTTTTCATGTTCGTATCAGACCATTTTTGGAACAATAAGCAGTTATTCTGGACATTTCCATCTGCATATGTTGAGCCAAAACTTTCATTCGCCTTCTCCGTGAAATTTTATAAAATAACAGACTTAAAGAGAAGTACTTTCAAGCAAGCTAGCTTGTTTCAAGGAATTTAATTAGATATGGGGTGCCCAGTTTATTTTCAAAACCTTGAAGAACAGACTGGAACAGAAGTAGTAATTATTTTGAGTTTTGCGAGGCAGTCAAGTTTCTAGTTTCCAATGGGGCATTATAGGAATGCATGTAAAATAAATGTTTATGTGCAAAACCATTTGTTTTAGATGTATATTTAGCCTTTATCAGAGACCAGATGGCTTAGTGGTTAAGGTCTTCATCTCTAATGCACAAGGTACAAGGTTCGATCCTGACCTCAAACTAATGCCTGTTTGGAGTTTGCATGTTCTCTCTGTGTCTCCATGGGGTTTCTCCCATGTCCAAAAAACATGCTGAGTGTTTCCATCTCAAACTCACCAATGAATGGAGCTGTGGGCAGCAGCACAGACTCTACATGGTGCCCAATGGGGGGAAGAGTTGTAAAAAGACCAACCGCTTTATCTATTGTGGTGCGCAGTATCCTCAAGATAGGAGAACACGGATCACAAACTGGGTGCCGTGGCAGGGCTAGCCACTCGACAGTGTAAAATATGGCTCTAGGTGATTCGGTCATGTTGACTTGCCAAAAAAATGGGCATGGGTAGTTACCGGTGATAAGTGGTTAAGGACCCGGCCTACTGCTAATGGTGGGAGGGGTATATGTGCCCCTATTGGCCACATAGCCCTGGGTCAGTAAGCTGCTGGCTGGTCTAGTTGCCCAGCCTTGGTTACATGGGATAGCTCTGTTGAGTGAAAGCTGGACATAAAACCAACCAACCTGCCAAACAAGAACTAAGAATTGCTACGCTTAATGTAGGTTCACTGACAGGATGCAGCTTAGAAGTGGATGACATGATGATACGGAGGCTGGACATCCTATGTATCCAAGAAATGAGATGGAAGGGCAGTGCAACAAAGCCACGTGGCTTGGGATCCAGACTCTACTACTCAGGTGGTGGACAGGCTAGAAATGGTGTAGGAATTGTGGTGAGACAGAGGCTTCAGAGATCTGAGGGATATCATCAGAATTAATGACAGACTCATGGCAATCAGACTCCAGTGTAATGATAGGACAGTATTCCTAATCTCAGCCTATGCTCCACAGCAGGGTTGTGATAGTGAGGAAAAGAGTGCATTCAGACAGCAGTTACAGGACCTACTAGATAAAGCAGGACAACATGAATTGGTGTTGATAATGGGTGACTTAAATGCACATATCGGGACAGACAGAACAGGATATGAGAACTGCCTCGGTCCACATGGGTGGAGCAATAGGAATAAAGAAGGAGAATCCACTTCTGTCTGGCAAATGGCTTGATAGTAGCCAACACATGGTTGAGACAGTCACAAGATCACATACAAGAGTAGCCAACATGCAACTCAGGTAGACTTCCTCCTAGTAAGGAAAAGGCACTGGGTTAGAATCCATGATTGCAAAGTCATCCCCAGTGAAACAGTTGGTTCACAGCATAAACCAGTAGTTGCCACAATCAGCTGCAAGCAGTGGTCAGAGAAGGCTCTAAGGTCAACAGAGACCAGGCTGAAGACCTGGAAGTGGACTGGAGAGAAAGTACAGCAGTTCAAGGAATTACTCAGGGCTCTAGCACCCCAAGAAGAGGAGGAAATAGGTGGAGTTGAAGAAGAGTGGCAGCGCCTAAAAACAGCATGTGTCAGGACTACAGAAAAGATATGTGGCCGAGCCAGGTATGGAAATAAGGTACATACGGAAAGCTGGTGGTGGAATGCAGAAGTGCAGGAAGTAATCAAAAGAAAGAAGGAGTGCAGGAAGAAGTGGGAGATTGAAAAGACTGACCAAGCTAGGAAGGACTACTGGTTGGCTAACAAAGAAACTAAGAAAGAAGTTGCAATAGCAAAGAATAGGGCATCAGAGCACTCTATCAGCTTCTGGAAAGTGACTCAGTAAGGGGCACAAAGAAACTATACCAGGTTGCAAGGCAAAGACAGAAAGATAAAGAAGATAGTCAGACACCCTTCATAAGGGATTCCAGCAACAACCTGCTTACCAGCCCACAGGACATCAAAGGCAGATGGAAGGAGTATTTCCAGCAGCTTCTGAATGAAGAAAACCCTCAGAAGCGGTACTGCCCCAGAAACAGCCTACAATGAGAGTAGAAGAGGAGCCCAGCTTAGAAGAAGTAAGGGCAGCACTAAGGAAAATTAAGTCAGGGAAAGCAGCAGGCTCAGATGAGGTCACAGCAGATATGATAAAGATGCTGGGTGAGCTAGGGGAGAAATGGCTCCTGAGGGTACTAATTGCAGTGTGGAGAGAAAGGCGTATCCCAGATGACTCGAGAATAAGCATACTCGTGCCAGTGTACAAGAACAAAGGGGACATCCACAACTGTGGACAGTACAGAGGCATCAAACTCCTACCACATTGCATGAAAGTTCTGGAGAGGGTGATTGATAAACGGATATGCAGAATAGTAGAATGTAAGATGGGAGATGAACAGTTCGGATTCAGATCAGGATGCAGCACAATTGACCCGATGTTTGCAATGAGACAGATACTTGAGAAGAAACTAGAGAAGAGGAGAGAGTCAAACTGGGCTTTCCTAGACTTGGAGAAAGCATATGACAAGGTCCCAAGAAAGCTGATCTGGGCAGTACTGCAGTGGTTTGAAGTCCCAGAAACATTGGTAGAATTAGTACAGGCTATGTACAAGGACCCAGTGACTCAAGTACGAACAGTGTTTGGCCTCACTGAGGGGTTCCCAGTGGGAGTGGGTGTACACCAGGGTTCAGCTCTGAGCCCACTGCTGTTCATACTGGTAATGGACTACATCAGCAAACAGGTTGGAGGGGTCAGCGCAACAAAGCTGCTGTATGCAGATGATGTGGCAGTACAGGCAGACTCTAATCTAGAACTTCAGCAAAGGATAGGAGAATGGAATGCAAATCTGAAGGCACATGGGATGAAACTAAGCACAAATAAGACAGTGGTAATGGCAGCAGATTGGGGAAATCAGAAGAAGCTGAGAATAGAGATAGATGGGAAGATAGTGGAACAGGTAAACAGCTTCAGGTATCTGGGAGGGGTGGTTGAGGAGAAGGGTAGTCTGAATGAAGAGGTCAAAGCTAGAATCAGAGGGGCTGCAGCCAACTGGCATAGAGTATCAGGTGTAGTCTATGACAGAAGAATGCCAAAGAAGCTGAAAAGTAAGGTGTACAAGACAATGGTGCGACCAGTACTACTGTATGGTATAGAATCCTGGGCAGTAAAGGCAGAACAGTTGAAGAAGCTAGAGGTGATGGAAATTAAGTGCCTGAGAAAGGTGGTAGGATGCACACTGCGGGACAGGTGAAGAAATGAGGACATAAGAGCAGAAGCCAAAGTAGCTCCAATTGCAGAAAAGATCAAAGAGAACAGATTACGATGGTATGGGCACATGTGTAGAAAAGCAGAAGACAATTAGGTGAGGGAGATTTGGGACAGACAGGAAGAAGGTAAGATGAAGCGAGGGCGTCCAGCAAAGAGGTGGATGGATTGTGTGAAAGAAGATCTGCGACAGTCAGGCATGAGTGTTGAAGAAGGCAGGAGAGTAGCACTGAATCGAGAGAGATGGCGACAGTTAATATGATACCCCAACCCCATGTAAATGGGAAAAAGGGGGATGATGATGATATATTTAGCCTTTTTAAGCCATTCCAAAAAACTAGGAAAGCTAAAAAGAAATCCAGTCTTCTTAAGTAGAACTTTGCACAATGGCAATCATTTCTGAATATACCCTAGGAATTTAGAGGCAAGTCTAGAGTTATTAGAGTATTTATGGTATTGTAAGTGTAGGAGGTATGTAAAAATATGTGTGGCCTGAAATAATATAACGAGGTAAACAGATTCATAGCAGTCTGATATCTAGGTATGTCTCTCACACACACACACGCACATATATATATATATATATATATATATATATATATATATATATATATATATATACATATACACATATATACATATATATATATATATATATATATATATATATATATATATATATATATATATATATGTATATATATATATATACATATATATATATATATATATATATATATATATATATATGGGTCCCCTACAGATGATCGAACTTCGAAAAGGCTGACTTTCATGTGGCTGAGACCATATGATCGACTTTTGGAAGTTCGAACATTCTGAACGGACAGCTCACTATAGCGCCGAACTGGAAAATTTCCGTTTTCTGCACTGTAGTGTGATCTCGGAGGTGCTATATTTAAATAGCAGGGGATGTGGGGAGTGTTGCCCCCCACAGGGGATGCAGGGGGGCTTGCCCCCCTGCTAACAATGTGTAAGTAGGTTGTTTTGTTTTTTTTTTTACATGTTCGAAATTTCAAAAGTCGAACATATGGTCTCGTCCATATGGGTTTCGGCGTTTTGAAATTTCGATCATGTACAATAGACTATATATATATATATATATATATATATATATATATATATATATATATATATATATATATATATATATATATATATATATATATATATATATATATGTATATAATTACCACAGTCACCACGGCCAGGGTAACAAAATGTACGACACCATTAAAATGGAAGATTTTCTTTATTGGGATAAGTGCTTTCAGATCTCCCGATCCTTCATCAGATCCATATAAAACAAGTCAGTTAAAAACATTTAAATACTAAAACATAGGTTCATAGGTGTGTGCTAGACCAACAGCCCTGGAGCCTTTACAAGCCTAGCACATAGAAGTGCCCTGGCATCATGCCGCCATTAGTTCCCAGCGCCTCTATCAAGTAGAGCCACTGGAGTGATCCCCGGGGTGAACTTTCTCTTTCCCATTCACTCATCAAGATTTCTCTTGAAAAGGGCCAATGAAGTTCTCTGCTTGACATGTATGGGAAGTCTATTCCAGAGCATAGGCAGTGTCTGAGTTATGAACCTGTCCCTCCAGCATGTTCTGTTGACTGTGGTAATGAGGTTTAGTTCCCTGGAGCGTGTGGTGCGGAGGGATTGGGATTTCTTTAGGTGTAACATTTTTAACAGGGCTGGGTCAGACATGACTTTGTAAGTCAAGCAGAGATCACCTCTTAATAGACGATATGAGACAGAGAAAAGCTGGACTTTTTTGAGTCTGTCCATGTAGGGCATGTGTTTAATTAAGGCCTAGGATCCTATTTGTGATGTACTTTTGTGGTCTTTCCAGCTGTTGCAGGTGTTTAGTGATGTACATGCCAAATGGGGCTTTATACTCGATGATTGATCTAATGAGGGAAGAGTAGAGAGAGAGGACGACCTCTTTCTTCCTGGATGCAAAACCCTTGATAATAAGATGTGCCACATAGAAGGACTTTCTGACCACAGTGGCAATGTGGTGGTCAAAGGAGAGGCTGCTGTCAACTTGTGTCCCCAGATCTCTTATAATGCCTTCAGTGTTCAGTGAGCTACCATCAAAGTGGTAATTAGTGGGAACTGAGTTTTTCCTAAAGGGAATGACGATGCATTTTTTGAGGCTTTTCTGTAGGATGTCTGCATTACTTGGGGAGTTAATAATGGCTCCCAGCTTACAATCGTCTGTGAACTTAGTCAGCCAGAGTCCCTCTGTGTTGGCCTGGACTTCTTTGAAATAGATGCTAAACAGGAGAGGACCCAGGACCAATCCCTGTGGGACTCCACTTGTGACTAGTTGGCAGTCTGACTTGGAGTCTGCTACTTTCACACTGTGGGTTCTATCTGTGAGCCAATCTGCAACCCACCTAGTGATATAGCGGTTGATGCCTAGTTTGGTGAGTCTATCAATAATTCCTGAGTGGGAAATGGTATCAAAGGCCTTGGCCAGATCAAGGTAGGCTGTATTAACTGTCTTGCCCTCATCCACAGCTCTGGTGACTGACTCAAAGAAGTCAACCAGTTTGAGCAGGCATGATGTACCCTTCACAAAACCAAATTGCGTCAGATCCAGAGTTTGGAGATTCCCTAAATCCTTGTTAATTAGGTCCATGATGATGCACTCCATAGCCTTACATATTAGACTCATCATGCCAATGGGGCGATAATTCCCAGGGTCTGTAGTCACTCCCCCTTTATGGAGAGGGATGATTGTAGCAGTGTGCCATTCTGTAGGAACAAAGCCTGAGGTGAGGCTGTGATTGAACAGGACACAGGTGTGGTGCCAGTTCACTTTGTAGTTCATGTAGAACACAGCCAGGGATATTTTCAGGTCCCATGGAAACTGTATTCTTGGCCTTAGACAATGCAGCTTTAACTTGTGCTGCAGTAATGATGGGTGCCTGGCATTCTTCTGGTATTGTGATTGGTCCTTTAGGGGGGAGAGAGGGCTACAACTGGCACTGAATCTTTCGGCCACTATGTTGGCAATATCTGCTGCCTCAGTGCAGGAGTTACCATTGTGCAGTAACTCAGAGCAAATCTGGGTATTGCCATGGAGATTCTTGATATAATTGTAGAAGGCTTTGTGGTTGTTTTTAGTGTCTGCTGCAATTCTGCCTTCATAGCTAGCTTTAGAGGTTTTGATGAGAGATCTCAACTTTTTTTTGAGGCTAATAAGGGAGTTTTTTCAGTCTTTGGACTTCACCTTTTTCTGCAACAGTTTCTCCCTTCTGTTGTAGAGTTTGTTAATGGCAGGGGACCACCAGATTGGCTTCTTTTTTTTGGAGGCGAGCGTCTTGTTTCTGTTGGGTATGACTAGTTCCATGCATTTATGTACGTATTAGTACAGTGCATTGGTGTATGATTTGGTGGTTATGCACCTATTTTCCATTTGCATGGGTGCTGTGACGTTAGTCACCTCTGTTTTTAGGAGCCCAAAGTCAGCTTTGGAGAAGTTTTTCATGGCGGTTACCTTTGCTGGTGGTGTGGGTGAGATGTGGATTTCCATGGTAATTAGTTTGTGGTCAGATCTAACCAGGGAGGAATTGACTATTGGTGTTGAGCAAGGGTTGCTCATGTTAGTAATAACCAGGTCAAGAATGTTTCTTCCTCTAGTGGGGGTAAGAATGAGCTGGTCCAGCATATTGGAATTAATGAATTCCAGGAAGCGTTGGGCAAGTGTATTGGTGCATGAGTAGTTTCCCCAGTTGATGGAGGGGTAGTTGAAGTCAACCAAAATGAGAGTATTTGGTTGAACCCTAATAGTTTCCAGGGTGCTTAGGAACGTGGAATGAGAGTCTTGGGACATGGTTGGGGACCTATAGCAGGCTATGACCTGAATCGCCATCTTACCCACTGTTAGTTGTACCTGAAATATCTCTGATGCATTGTGCTGGGCTACTAGTCTGGAGGTGTGCATATCCTTTATGAATATGGAGACACCACCGCCTTTGGAGCTTTGGTCAATTGTCTGGGGCCGAAAGGTTTGGAATGAGTTATAGCCTGGTGGCACAGGGATGCTTTCTGCTGCTTTAAACCAGGTCTCCGTTACAGCACAAATGTCAATGTTCTCCATTTTGAGGAGTGCTTCTTGCGAGTGCATCTTGAGATTTAGGCTTCTAGCACTGAGCAGTATGACCCTCAGATTGCATTTATTTATAGCTGTTATGGTGGTAATTTTGTCTTTGGAACACCGCATAAAAAAGGCACTCTCGGGGTGGCAAAAGCCTTAGCCAGTATATGGAAATCTAGGGTAACAGATGCAGGCCATCTCTGGCAAAGCATCGAGGTCTGTCAATCATGTAATCCCAAGCAGACAGATACTGGATCCCCTTATAATAACACCAAAAACTTAGCCAATTGTTGAAGTCAATAATTTTCTGCTTGTACTGCGGTATCATTCTGGATGACGCTAGGATGCTGCTCAGGGCTAGGGTCATACCTGCCTAGGCCACATAATCTGACAGCTCCTCCATGTCTCTTTTCATGTAGTCTAGGGAGGTACGTCTCAGGTCATTCACACCCACATGGACAATGACAGAGTCATACTTGTACTTGCTGTGGAGTGACCTGAGTGCATGTGTTATGTGTCAGATCCTGGCACCCGACAGACAGCTGACTGTTAACTTCTCCTTATTCAACCTAGTGAGTGGGACATCACTGTGCCTCACTATCGAGTCACCTATGATTAGTGTATTTGGCAAGCTGTTTTTCCTTAGGGGCTTAGGTTGAGGAGCACACTGTGTATGTGAGCTATGTGTCTTGTGATTTGTGCTGTGTTGTGGTGGTCAAGTTCATTTCTGATTTGGAGGTCTCTGCTATTTGGGTAGATTTCTACTGAGAGCCTCTAAAAATATTGGTGTGTGGTTTGTGTTTTTATGTGAGAGCTGTGATGGTGGGTGTTCTGGAGGGCTATGTGTTCCATGTGGTGTGGTGCAGGTGTTGACCTTCTCCTCTTGACCAGCTATTCCGGTCTTGGCTGGAGAGTGAATGTCTTCCAGTTTGGATATACAAGCGCATCTCTCACAAGTCTGAGTGTTGGGAGGTAAGAGGAGAGGGTTGTCTGTGTACATGAGGCAGTTGCTACACTGCCTCAGAATGCTCAAGTTCACCAGGTTAATCGGAGAAAGCACAGGGAACTGACCTTTAGACATGCCAGGAGGGATGGTCATTATTAAGTACTGGAGCTGTTTCCTTATAGGACATTCAGTGCTGCTAGCACTTATGTGTGCAACAATAATTGCTACAAGAAACCAGATGAAGTGCTAGGTGAATAGGCTAGTTAATTGCAAGAGAAAAGAGAACTAGCAAGATCTAAGGGAAAAATTGAAGAGCAGACTTTCTGGCACTGGTATTAGTTTACCCTAGCTTAGTGGTGCTGCATGGCATGCAAACCTGTGCAAACATGGGCTTTTAAAGCAGAAAGTTGAAAGGGAGCTAGAAACCACTCCTCTTGTGGTAGATAGGCTACCTAGTGCTTACCACTCCCCCTGATAAGAGAGGCGTCTAACACAGAAAGGTCTGGGGAACTCAGAAACTACAATAGAGTCCTGAACACAGCAAATCTGTATCTGGAACACTGTAGTAACAGGAAAGGTGGGAAAACAAGCTAGAACTTTTTTTCTTTTTAATATAACAGTAGCAAACGAGCAAATTGATTTAAACAAATTAACTAATTAACCAATACAAAAGCTCAAAACTGAGCCCTGTTCCAGCAGTCTTCAATCAGACAAGCTCCAGCTGCATACTCCTGCCACTAGGGTACAGGTGAACCTTCTCCAAAAAAAGATGGCCTGGATTAGTCCTCAACTTATACAAACAAAAAGCACAATAAGCCTTTAACCAGAAATTCCCAGCTCAGAAGGGCAGAATCTACCATTTCCTCCCACAAGAGTGCAGACGACAAACCTTCTTAATGTAAAATAACTGGCCTGAAGCCCAAGTGCTTAAACCAGAACTAAGACACTTTTAGAATAACAGACACTAAGCCTTCAATCAGCAACTCCCAACTTAGAAGGATGTAAGCTACCTGTCCTGCCACAACAGTGCAGACCACAAACCTTCTTAATGTAAAACAACTGGCCTGAAGCCCAAGTCCTTAAACCAAAAGGCTTAGAATAACAGTTATAATTTAATGAGGTACTAACAAGCAGTAATAAATGCAGCAGAATAAATGCAATTGAGTACTTTTAAGAACAAACAGCAAAAGCAAAATAAAGTAATAAAGTGGGAAGAAACACAAATAAAGTAAAAGAGGATGAATAAAGTGCAGTTTATATATATATATATATATATATATATATATATATATATATATATATATATATATATAAAACAGTAGCAAACGAGCAAACTGATTTGAACAAATAACCCAATTAACCAGTAAAAAAGTTCAAAACTGAGCCCTGTTCCAGCAGGCTTAAAAAGTTTTTTTTTACATTCTACTGCCTAATGTCACTCAAATGTTTGGACACCCTCTCCTTTAGCTGTATCTTTACATGCACAGCAGAAGAAAGAATATTATTTTGATGGGTATGCAGATTGTACCAGTAGGAGCATAGTGTATATAGCTACTTGTGGCCTCTGTGACTCCTTTTATGAGGGTAAAACCATAAGACAGCTAAAGGAGAGGGTGTCCAAACATTTGAGTGACATTATGAAGCAGGATGTAAAAAAACTCTTTTTAAGCATATTAAAGGGAACAAAGTACATTCTTTTTATTTGAAGGTAATAAAGAGTATAGGTAATAACAAGAAAGGGGGAGATGTTAATAATCTAGTAGAGAAAGTGGAAATGTGCTGGATAGGTAGGCTGTAGGCATACAAATCTCCAGGTCTCAATGCCTACTTACCAATTAAACCTGCTCTGAAAGGGAGAAGGCTTAGGAGGCATGTGTGAAATCTTGACAGAAAGGGCATGTCACTGAATTAAGTCTTGATTTGGTATGTTTTAGTATTTAAATGTTTTTTAACTGACTTGTTTTATAGGGATCTGATGAAGGATCAGGAGATCCGAAAGTGCTTATCCCAATAAAGAAAATCTTCCATTTTACTAGTGCCATACATTTTGTTACCCTGGCCGTGGTGACTGATAATTATTTTGTTGCTTGGATATTTTGTGTTACACAGTTCTTTAATGGGAAGCTTCCTACTTTTGTCTTTTATATATATATATATATATATATATATATATATATATATATATATATATATATGTCCGAACATCATAAGCTCGAAAACAAATAATGCAACAATAAAAATATCGACATATGGATCAGCGAACCCAAAATACCGAACTGACCTTAAAATCATGACCAGTACTGATGCGACCTTAACACCCAAAGTCCCTACCGCTCTGGACTCAGGAGCAAGTGCTAACATGGGTCCCAAGGGGGGTGCAGGTACAGTATTATGGTCTGTCTATGGGTGGCACTGGATTACGTTATTTCAACTCTCGACATTTCGGAATGCCGACATTTCATCCCGCGACATTAGTTTTCGATAGTTTGAACATGCAACATATTAATGTTCGTTATTTTTATGGCAAAACCTATACATATATATATATTATACATACTTTGTCAAAATAATGCATCATTGAATCTCAGTTCATCAAGACTCAAAATATCAAAATCGTACTTCATCGAAGCAGAGAAACAAGGAAGGTTTTCCGACGGTAAGTAACTTTGTGTGCGAGACGGTGAACTTTTCCCTTTTCCCAACTGTAGTGCAATCTTGGAGTTTGTAAATTTAGCTAGGACAGGTGTGAGGGGCATAGCCCCCCCACATCTGGGTTGGTTATGGATGGTGCGGATTAGGTTTTTGTCTTTTTGGGTAACTGGTTATTTACTGTGGGAAAATCTTCCATATTCCACTGCTTTGATGAAGTGCAATTTCAATATTTTGAGTGTCAATGAACTGAGATTTGATGATGTGTGATTTCAACGAAGTCAGGTAGATCCATACATATATATATATATATATATATATATATATATATATATATATATGGATCCCCTTCAGTTTACCGAAACGCCACAACGCCGAAACACAAATCACCGACACCAAAACACCGACAACACAAAATACCGACAATACACACAACCATACATGCACTAACCGTAACCCAGACCCTAACCCTAAGGTCCGACACAACCGCACACTTACCCTACCCGCACCCTAACCCTAACTCACTTAACCCACCCCTAAACCCACAGTCCATCACTATCGCACACACACCCTACCTGCACCCTAACCATAACTCACTTAACCCACCCTTAAACATATATTCCGTCACTATCGCACACTTACCCTACCCGCACCCTAACCCTAACTCACTTAACCCGCCCCTAAAACTACAGTCCCTCACTATCGCACACTTACCTGTCCGCTCCCTAACACTAAATCCCTCACTCTATCGCACACTTACCGAGTCCGTCGGGTTCTCACCTTGTCGGTCATCTGCGTTGTTGGTGGTTTCGGTCCGACGGAATGTCCACATGGGTATATACCTGTCAGTTTGTCACCTGTAAGTGTTCTTTGTGTAAATTGTGTATGCGTGTCCCTAATTCTTATAATGAGAAAATAATGAACCAAGTGTTTGGCCTTTTCTATAAGAAAAAGGACAACGTTCTCCCAAATATTCAGACAACAGGGGATGAGATTGAAGTATTTTCCAATGATTATTGACAGTGTTAACCAAATGCCTACTGTTCCTACCATAGGTAGTGACAAATCTACATATATCAGTGTCCTGATTCTTGGAACGAATATTGTATTGAAGGAGAGATTCCCTGGATTTGGTATGACTGAAATTAATAGCTGCATCAATAACCTGTGGAGCATAACCCCTAGATACAAATCGGTTGGTTAAGTCCACTCTTTCTTTCTTCAGGTCTTCTTTGGATGAACATATTCTTTTAATACGCACAAATTGAGATTTAGGTATATTTTTAATGATATGTTTAGGATGATGACTGGCCGAATGCAGAAGAGTGTTATACTGTGGGAATTTCCTATAAATAACAAAGAACACTTACAGGTGACAAACTGACAGGTATATACCCATGTGGACATTGCAGTTTTTGTGGTTGCATTTTTAAAACAAATAGTTTCACCAGCAAAAATACTGGGCAAGTATATGACATTCAGTTCTTTGGAAATTGTAGTTCAGACTGGTTAATATATCTAGCAACATGCACTTGCCAGGCATTTTATATTGGCCAAACATCTAGACAATTTCGCATTAGGATTTCGGAACACCTGGGGGACATTAGAAACAAGAGATTGACTAGTGCACTGTATAGACATACAATTAAGCATCAGACAGCCAAATTTTCTTTTGTTATTATTGATTGCATTCAGGGCAATCGCAGTTTTAAAACAGGTTGGCATCAAATTCTTAATGCTAAAGAAAAAAGATGGATTATCAAACTAGGTGGTCTTTTTCCACCGGGACTAAATGACAAATTATAATTCAGTTTTTGTCACAATAGTATATCATGTGTCAAATATATATTTTTTGCAATATATATATATTTATATATTTTTTTGCTAAATATATATACATCTGTTTTCAGATGTATGATATGGTTTTGGTTGTATTTGATATGTGATGTAAATTCCATGCTCCATTATTATATTAACCTGTCTTTTTATATGACATGACATATTGCTTTAAATGCTCTTGTTTGCACAGGATTATCAAACTAGGTGGTCTTTTTCCACCGGGACCTAATGACAAATTACAATTCAGTTTTGGTGACAACAGTATATCATGTATCAAATATTTTTTTGCAATATATATTTATTTTTTTGCGAAATATATATACATCTGTATTCAGATGTATGATATTGTTTTGGTTATATTTGATATGTGATGTTAAATCCATGTACTATTATTATATTAACCTGTCTTTTTATATGACATGACATATTGCTTTAAATGCTTTTGTTTGCACAGGAAGTGATGTGATTCTTTTCAAATTGGAGAGTATATAAGATTTGCTTTAACCAATATGGCGTAACATACTACTGATGAAAGCCTTGTTTGCTGAAACCGGTCTAGTTTCAGTGGAATAAAATTATTGTTTCATGAGAATCCTTCAGGGTGCTGGCTCTTTTCTCTTCGTTACTCCACTGAAAATAGTCTGTTTTTTTGCCCAGTCGGACACTACCCAGTTACCAAATGTAAATAAATAATAAATAAATAATAGATGTATAATAGGGAATGGATAGGTCAGATGGGAAAGCAGTGGGCATGACTTCATATGTTGGAGAGGTTAGGAGAATAAGCAGCTAAGATTTTCTGGGATGAATGTAATAGTGCAACCGTGGGAGTTAGGTGACTGACATGACTTTTCAAATTAATCATAGTACTAACACTACTCTCAGGGTAATTTAGATCTGTAGAGAGGGTGGATACGCCAAGCAGCAACTTATTGTGGAGTGACAAACAGGCTGACAGCTTCCCAGTTATGCTGTTATATTCCCTTAAGGATAAGAAGTTATTTGGTTGCTACATAACTTGTTGCTACTTTTAAAAAAGGTATAACAGTTGAAAATCTTTTACTGAGTGATAGCAGCAGGGCAGGGAGGAGCGGATGCCAAACAAGCATGTTACCGTGGTGGTGCTAAGCTCTATAGCTACAGCTATGAGGTAGTTATTACCTCATAGAGATCTGTTCTCATCCCACTTGATCTCTGTGTCACATTTGATACTGTTGATCACAGTATCCTGATTAAATTTTAAACTCTTACCAAGGCATTTCTGTTAGTATACTACACTGCTCTGCATCCTTCTTTTCTGGTCATTCCCGGAGGTGATTTCAAAGCTCAACACTTCTTATTCAAACCCTCTGGAGGGGCAGAGTACCTCATGGTTGGATTTTAAGCCTGTTACTCTTCATGGCATTCATGCTTCCCCTCTGGGATCTTATTAGATGGAGGGGTTTACCCTCATGTTGCCCTGCTGATGATACTCTTATCTTCTTCTCCTTCACTCAGGAACAGATGGTAAGTATTTACTCTGTGGCAGAGGATTTTGAGGCCATTCATTATTGACTTTCTAGTAATCAGTCAAAGTGAAATGTATACATAACAGAAGCTTTGGCAATACATGCCACCTCAAGGGTCTCTACCGTGCTTTCCCATCTTTTATTTTTTATGGACGCAGTAACTAGAGTTCATGATGAAAATGTATAGGGTTGGCACTGTCCTGTACAATGATTGATATTTCAAAAGTGGCACCGGCTGTGGTAAAATATCATATTTCTATCTAAGGAATATTGGCATGGATAAAATCATGATACTTCCTAAGGACCTAGCTATTTGTTATCATCCATGCCTTAGGTTCCTCTAACCTCAATTCCAATAATGTCCCTTACACTGGGCTTTCCAACATTGATGCAGAAGAGTTACAGGTACTAAAAAACTGAGCAGCATGGGTACCTACTGGCTCACATTGCTACTGGCATATTAATTCCAAGCTGTGAAAGCTGCAGTGGATCCTTGTCCAATTTCATATAATAGTCGATATCTTGGTTTTGGTTTTCTTATTTGTACATAGTGGGGTCCCTTTTACCTGAAGGAGTTAATTGCTCCTTACAGTCTCTCCTGTATGCTGCCAGTGCTATCAGCGACATAATTTGAATCACCTCCTATATGATCCTTTGTATATCAGGCTCCGCACCTCTGGAATCTAATACCTTGGTCAGTGAGTAATGATCCACACTGGCTTGCTTTAAGAGTTCCTGAATATCAAATTTATTTGTCCTAGCTTTCAATGACAGCCATTATGAATGGTATTTACTATTGCCTTAAACTACATTTCTGTGTTAATTTATTTGTTTATTTTTGTATATATTTATGTTTTATTGTTTTATCCTAGTAAATAGAGCTGTGTTAATAGGCACTTGAATAAAACAGAATTTGAATTTAAAAAAGGTAAGAGAAACAGGCTACATGATCTCCCACTACAGGTAAATAAGGTAGTGGCAAAACTCTTGGAAACCTTTGGCTGCATTGTACCTTCTCTTATGGTCTTAACTGGAGAAATACCTCTCAAGGCCTCTGGCTAATGAAGTTCGCAGATGACTGCAAACTAAGAGCCCAAGTCAAGTCCCCAAATGATGTGGACATCCTACAGAAGGGCCTCACTGAGACAGATGCCTGGTGTCAGAGTCATGGCCTCAAGCTCAGTGCTAAAAAGTGCATTGTCATCCCCTTTGGTAAAAACTCTGTACCCATGAACTACCACATAAACGGTAGTCTACTTAATGCTGAATTTGTGATAAGAGACCTTGGGACCCAGGTGGACAGTAGTCTCTCCTTTGATAATCACATCTCCACAGTAGTCAGGAAATCCTTCTATGTGGCACACCTCATCAAAAAGAGGTCATTGTTCCCTTCTACTCGGCACTCATTAGACCCATTATTGAGTACAACGCCCCTTTTGGAATGTACCTCACAAGACATCTGCAGCAGCTGGAAAGGCCACAGAAGTACCTCACAAAGAGGATTACTGGCCTCAAACAGATGCCCTAGACTGGCCATCTCAAAAAACTCCAGCTTTACTCTGTAGCATATCACCTACTCCAAGGAGATCTCTGCCTAACATATAAAGCTATGTTAAACCCAGAGCTGTTGGACATGCTACACCTAAAGAAATCCCAATCCCTCCAAGCTACATGCTCTAGGAACCTAAACCTTGTCACCACAATAAACAGGACATGCTAGAGGGATAGATTCCTGTCCCAGAGACTTCCTATACTCTGGAACAAGCTACCCATCTATGTCAAGCAAAGTTCCTCATTAGCACTTTTCAAGAAAAATCTTGCTGAGTGGCTAGGAAATAGGAAATAGGAAATACACCCGGGGATCACTTGTCTCTGCTCGACAGGGGCACAGGAAATAAACTTTCTTGGGTGGCGTAAGCCAGGGAACCTTGTTGGCTAGGCTTACTTAGACCCTTGGGCCGATAGCCTAGTACCTACCTATGAACCTATGAACCTCTTTGTACAATAAATCTGGACAAAGCTTAAAATAATGGGGGGACAAAGGCCCAAAAGAATAAGGACAGATTTTAAATATTTTTCTTATAGACTTAGAAAGTTGCTAGAATAACAGCATTTTCTGAAGGAAATGAAGTTTGAACCTCAAATGTATGACATTTAGTTATTTCAATCCTCAGTGATTTGCCAGAAAACCGCAACATTTAAGAGAAATAGGCCAAAATATGAGCCAAAAATCTAGCCATGCTTCAAAAATCTGCACAGTTAAGAGGTATGGCTGGAAACAGTTGGCTGGATAAAGACGTCGGGAAAGTTAGTGGAAAAACTGAGCAGAATGTCAAGGAATCTGACAACAGCTGACCAGTTAAATGTCCTATGTGTCCAATTAATATGAATGAAAGTACACAGAAGGCCAAACTAATGTATGTCACGTATACAAAATGGTCGACAAATGGCAGACACATGGATTGACAAAACAAAGATCTTGCTAATCATGTTCAATGGAACTGCAGCACAGGAAATGCGGGTAAGAAAAGCACAGTAACTACATTATAGATGAATCCCAGCACTGCCAGGCTATATACAGGAAGCTTAAAATGAAAAATAAAAATAGCTAGCTAAGATCATGTAATTAGGTGGATGGAGAACTGGACTCCCAACAGGAATCAAGGGGTAGAGATAAAAGTGACCTCATCCAGTAAGAAGCAGTACTCAATACTCACCCTTGAGCAATTCAGCATGTTCATGGCTGATGGAGCACACAAGTTGGTGAACAGAGTAAATCTGTGTTAATGGCAACATCAGCAGAGTAGCTTTCAAAACCTGCTTGCTGGAACAGTCTCCAGCCTGACCTGGAAGTTTGGTTAGGTGAGCTGACAGGCTGCAGTTGGTATTTAACATAAAAATGTAAAATTTTGACTTTTAGTAGTTGATCCATAAACAAAGAGATGACCTTCTGTGGACATACACATAAATATGGAGCTGTTTTCCTGCTCACACCAGTGGTGACCCAGACTCATACAGCAGCCTCGGTGTTGAAGAGGCAGTGAGGGATGGAAGGTTCTGTATGACCATAAACAGGAGATGCATGTTTGACTTTTTTGGCCTGAGGGTAAGGAATTTGGCATCCTAGTTGAAGCAGAGGAGAGCTTTCAAAATGGGTCTTACATGTAATTGAATGATAACCCACCATGTGATTAGGACACAGCCCAGTGATACACTGACCAACCTTTGTTTTCGGCTTGGAGCTCCTGAAACTCTGGGAAAGATGACATTACTGGTTAGGAAAATTTGAACTGAAGTCCTCTTCCTCAGATCATCTCTAAAAAGGAGCCTTCATTAAACAGGCTTCTTCACAGATAACAAAATACAATATCCAAGTTAGTCAGTCCAAAAACAGAATTATCCACATAATGGCTTTACCATTTGTTTTGGTGACTGTATGATAAACCTGTGGCTAAGCCACAGTAACAGAATATTCAGTACAGAGTGTTTCAGAAGTCAAACAAAACCCTCAAAACATAAACACAGTTATAAGAAGCAATAATAATTGCCATACTTGTGGGCCATGACATCTCTACTGGATGCCAGGAATAGGAGTTATGCAGGAGTTTACTCCCAAATGGCCAGGTCTGATTCAGAGGGTAAATACGGAGAGTTAAAACACGGGATCATGTAGAAGTAAATCCTGTATGAGACCACTTTTCTCAAGTTTTGTACTATTATACCATATGAAAATAGTTGTATTTTTAGTTTTTGGCTGATATTAGTTTGTGACATGTGAGTATTGGGCAACCAGAAATGCACACATTCTAGTACTTCAGTATCACAAAACAAAGCATAGAAATAAACTGGTTTGGTATGAAGTTGATGGCTATTTCTAATGGCTGTTAAAATGCCCTTTGTATTGCATTTTTGGAAGGTGGCTAATTTGCATTGAAGGAAAACAGAAAAGACTAACTGTGGTTTAGAAAGTAAGACAAGATATTTTTTATTGCAGTAAGACTGGCTTACCTTAGACCATGTACTGTTGTTTTATTGTTATATTGTCAGCAGTTTTTATTTAGTTACTTTGTATCTGCTTATTTCTTTGAAGAAGCTATGTGGCTGAAGAAGAGGCCACATATGTGATGCTGAGAATGAGGTCAGAAAAGGTATAAAAGAGACTATAGCTGGGATTTGGGTGATCTGGGTTTTGATCTGGAGGTTCTGCAATATTAACCTCCAGTTTAGACATATTTTCAGAGCCACTTGATTAAGTAAATTGCATATCTTAACTGTGGTAACATGTAATTAGATTTACCTATGGAGGAAATGGTATATACTTGAGAACAAATACCAAATATTATTATAACTTCTTCTCAGTGCTTGTGTGTGTGTGTATATATATATATATATATATATATATATATATATATATATATATATATATATATATGGTTTACTATTGAAATAGCGATCAAACTTGGTCGAACGGCCACTTCTGCGACGTATTTACACGAACCGAAACCGCGAAAATTGTTCGCCACCGCCAGGCATTCGACGTTAGACATTACCGGCCGCACAACACCTCCACACCCATGCTACCATGGTTCACGCAGGGGCGAGGATCTGCCGTTCGCACAATTGGATTCGACCGCGGTGACATTCGCTCTTCCGCCTTCGCGCAAGTCGAGTCGCACATAGTCGGATCGGCATTTCAATGGTAAACCTATATATATATATATATATATATATATATATATATATATATATATATATATATATATATATGTATATGTAGGTGCCATTGAGGTAGCTGAACATTCAGACTGTCATCAGCAATTTTAAGTAAAAATCCTTGTTGAAGCTAGGCATGATTAATCAAGTTACATGTGTTCGACTTTAATGCTGGTAATATTTTGTTCATGATCATGGTACAGAGTAGATTGGGAAAATAATCTTTCTCCACTGTTGCGCAATATTCGACTTAGCAAATATAGATTAATGGGGTCATGGGGATGGATTGCCCCTTGCAAAAATGCTACTGTACATTGCATTGTACTAGTTGGTGGGTGTAATGTGTGTATTTTTTATTGATAGGGTTAGCACCTGTCCCCATAGTAAATGGGACCCAAATCAAGATCCATAAGTTTATTGGTGATGGAGCAGGACTGTCCCCAGAGGTACCAATATCCTGTTAATTGGCTCTCTCCTCAATTACTATCACACACTGTTCATATGTCAGTGCATATACTATTTTCTTTTTTTATTTTTATGATGATCGCAGAGATTTGGGTTTAATTTTAAACTTGTGTTTCAGATTTTACAACAACAACATTGACAGTCATTTACTAAAACTCTCACATTGAAAACAGGCTTATCATGAGCAACCGTAAATGCCTCTTCCTTTGAAATTTACATTTATTGAAAGTGCATCGTGTAAAGCACTACACTACAGGAGACATGCTAAGATTTATAGTCAAATACCTAATGGCATATAGTGAATCACTAATTACTGGCTCTGTGAATGGTGCAGGGATTCAAAAGACAATGTGTAATGCATCTACTAACAGCCAGGGAGAGCTCATAGGATGTAAGGATCCCTTCTGAGGAAGGTCCAGGAGCACTGCCTTCTGAAATGGCTTGGTTAGAGTCGCAGAGTATGCTAATGAAGGCTGAAGACATCAAACCCTCTACTACACGAAACAGCTCGTTAACAGCTCATAGCCTTACCAGTTTGTACTAAGTTGCAGACAAACAATGTCGTACTCCATCACAGTGCATTTCACAACCACATGCCTGCAACAAACAAGCTAAATTAAAAATGTATTCAGAGGTAAGACATTAACATTAAACTCATACAAAATATGAGTTTGATTGTACAAAATGACCTACTCAAGTACACATGTAGTGCAAACGCATTTACTCTATCTAATGTGAGTTTTATACATTGCAAATATATGAAAAATAAAGAATGGGTACAACCCCTTATAACCCCCAGCTTTATTATTCTTAGTTCAGGGTCATTTCAGGTCATAGAAACATTAATTATTTAATGTGTCAGCCTTTTTCTGAGGCCGTGAGATCTAGCAAACAACAATATTTACAATTTTATCCTGATATTGAGTCTTTGTATAAACAAAATGGCAGTCTTAATGTTACTTGAAAGTCAAAAAACTATACTGCGACTAGCAAGAGACCAAACTTATATTCATCAATAATTTCTAATGAATGGAGAGTAGGAGATACCACATTGTCAACAGCCTAGGACAGTGTCCTGGGGTATCAGGGCTGATCCTCCTATACTTGACTGTCCAGGATATGAACAAACCTAGTCAGGCCATTTAGAATGATCTCTCTTTCCTCATAGGGGAATAATAAATGCATATGCATTTAAATGAACTAATGCAAAATGTATTGCCTTAAATGATGTTCTTTCCAAAATAACATAGGACTCCACCCTCCCACCCCAGTAACCGAAAAGGTTCTTGGGATACAGGAATGGCTTTGCTGACCAAATGGATAAAATAGTGTTCATCATATTATCATATTCATCTTATTTTTTTCCACAAAACACATACCTACAATAGTCATACTCATATATTTCAGCTTATTTACAAAATAACATCTAAATGATACATGCAGTTGCAGTAATCCCCACACACCTGAATATCCACAATGGTTGTTGTTTTCCGCTGATTCTGCTATTGTTAACTGTTTTGAAAGCCTTAAAACATACATAAATCATGACAGTATTCTTTACTTTAGAATAAAAGAGAAATGGCATTTACCATAGGAGAATAAAGATGAATCAGATGGTTCACATTTAAGTTAAATATGTTTGTATAAAGTTCTTAGCAATCTCTTCAACACTTGTGCTGTTATTGACTTATTAAGGGAGGATGGGGGCTATCAGGAGCTGGTAGCACAAAGAACCCATGAGCAGCTTATACGTTTGATTTTGACACTCCCCTGTGTAATTAAAAGTTATCCCTGTTCTTACACATAGCCCAGGTCTATAGCCATAAGGGATTGCTAAATATCTGTACATGGGATTGCTAAACATCTGTTCATGTCTGGCACTATTGTGCAGAGGATTAATGCTATATACTGCTAATGAACTTGCTCCTGCAATAGTAGGTTTGAATCCCACAGGCTCCACATACTTACTGCATGTTGCTAACAACTCAATTAATCAGGCTAATGCCCTCTGAAAATAGGAACTTATGCTGAGTGAGTTTTTCCTGTCTATCTAATAAATTAATAGAAAACAAACAAATAAACTGCATAATTACACAAGTTGCATAGTATTATCATCCCTGATAATGACTATTGTGTTTTAATATGAGTCCATACAGTTTGCCTTCAGTTAAGACCAGGCAGAGTCAAAACAAACCACACTACCTACATAATGACAAACGTGTTTCAGACTTCATATCCTTCAGAAAATGCTTGCTAAAGGAAAACCTGTTAAACTAGTAACTTTCTAAATATATAAGATCAATATTTAAAAGTTTCTCCTGATACTGAGTCTCTGTGTGGGAGGTTGGGAGGGCATGGGGGTGAAATCCCTAGCACTGTATTTTCCTCACATGACCAAGGTGAAATACATTTCAAGGTCATAAATGATCACAAGGAAACATTTGAACATTCAGAGCTAACCAAAAATGTGCTTCATTCAATATTACTTTAAAAGAATACCAAAGTCCTGCATCTGCTTCTGCACCAAGTCTGGCTATTTTTTTTTTTTTACTTCCTCTGCTACAGTTTCTTCTTTCTCTATCTCTATTCTTGGTTATTTTACTTTCCACTCATCCCCACTGTGCACCTTAACCTCTTCCCTTTAAATCTTGTTTGTATTGGCTTTCCAGCATATATCGTACATCCTCTTACTTATCATGTTTGTTTTTTTCTTCTTAAAGTAGGTACTACAAAAAGAAACTTGTACCCTAGTGCCCCTTTCTGATTTTCTTTTTAGAACTTCCATTAATTCCTAATTGACGACATCTTGTAAAAACATCTGGCAGTATCCTTGTTTTTCTGTACCAACATGGATGTTTTCTATGTATCTTTTATTAGGTAGAATTTTTGTATAATGCTCAGCCTTTTATTTAGGTTTTGACTCCCTTAGTAATTCATATTGTATTGTATTACTGGTAACTAATCAACAATGCTTGTTTCTGTTTATTGTGGAGCTTTTCTCCCCGGGCCTCCACTGAAATGGGCTCTTTCTGGCCCAGCTGGACTATCACTGTAAGCAAATGCTAATAAATAAATAATTTGAAGTATACTTAAAGGGTTGTAATTGGTTGTCACGCGTGTGTGTGTGTGTGTGTGTGTGTGTGTGTGTGTGTGTGTGTGTGTGTGTGTGTATATATATATATATATATATATATATACATATATATATATATATATATATATATATATATATATATATATATAGCTACATATGTGCATATATCATCATCATCAACCCCCTTTTTCCCATTTTACTACATGGGGTCAGGGTATTGTGTTAACTGTCTCCAACTGTCTAGATTCAGTGCCACACTCCTGCCTTCTTCAACACTCATGCCTGACTGTCGCAGATCTTTTTTCACACACTCTATCCACCTCTTTGCTTGACGTACTCGCTTCCTCTTACCCTCTTCCTGTCTGTCCCAAATCTTCCTCACCAAACTGTCTTCTACTTTTCTACACATGTGCCCAAGCCACCGTTATCTGTTCTCTTTGATCTTTTCTGCAATTGGAGCTACTTTGGCTTCTGCTCTTATGTCCTCATTTCTTCGTCTGTCCCACAGTGTGCATCCTATCACCTTTCTCAGGCACTTCATTTCCATCACCTCTAGCTTCTTCAACTGTTCTGCCTTTACTGCCCAGAATTCTGTACCATACAGTAGTACTGGTCACACCACTGTCTTGTACACCTTACGTTTCAGCTTCTTTGGCATTCTTCTGTCATAGACTACACCTGATACTCTATGCCAGTTGGCTGCAGCCCCTCTGATTCTAGTTTTGACCTCTTCATTTAGACTACCCTTCTCCTCAACTACTCCTCCCAGATACTTGAAACTGTTTACCTGTTCCACTATCTTCCCTTCTATCTCTGTTCTCATCTTCTTCTGATTTCCCCAGTTTGCTGCCATTACCACTGTCTTATCTGTGCTTAGTTTCATCCCATGTGCCTTCAGTTTTGCATTCCATTATCCTATCCTTTGAAGTTCTAGCTCAGAGTCTGCCTGTAGTGCCACATCGTCTGCATACAGCAGCTTTGTTGATCTGTCCCCTCCAACCTGCTTGCTGATGTAGTCCATCACCAGTGTGAGGCCGAACACTGTCCGTACTTGAGTCATTGGGTTCTTGAATATAGCCCGCACTAATTCTACCAATGTTTCTGGGGCTTCAAACCTCCACAGTACTGCCCATATCAGCTTTCTTGGGACCTTGTCATATGCTTTCAACAAGTCTAGGAATGCCCAGTTGGACTCTCTCCTCATCTCTAGCTTCTTCTCAAGTATCTGTCTCAATGCAAACATCGGGTCAGTTGTGCTGCATCCTGATTTGAATACAAACTGCTCATCTCCCATCTTATATTCTACTGCTCTGCATATCCATTTATCAATCACCATCTCCAGAACTTTCATGCAATGTGATAAGAGGTTGATGCCTCTGTACTGCCCACAGTTGTGGATGTCCCCTTTGTTCTTGTACACTGGCATGAGTATGCTTATTCTTCAGTCACCTGGGATATGCCTTTCTCTGCACACTGCTATTAGTACCCTCAGGAGCCATTTCTCCCCTATATCTCACCCAGCATTTTTGTCATATCTGCTGTGACCTCATCTGAGCCTGCTGCTTTCCCTGACTTCATCTTCCTTAGTGCTGTTCTTACTTCTTATAGGGTGGGCTCCTCTTCTTCTCTCATCGTAGGCTGTTTCTGGGGCAGTACAGCTTCTGTGGGGTTTTCTTCCTTCAGAAGCTGCTGGAAATGCTCCTTCCATCTGCCTTTGGGCTGGTGAGCAGGATGTTGCTGGCATCCCTTATGAAGGGTGTCTGACTATCTTCTTTATCTTTCTGTCTTTGCCTTCCAACCTGATATAGTTTCTTTGTGCCCCTTACCGAGTCACTTTCCAGAAGCTGGTCCAGTGCCTCCTATGCCCTATTCTTTGCTATTGCAACTTCTTTCTTAGCTTCTTTGTTAACCAACCAGTAGTCCTTCCTAGCCTGGTCAGTATTTTCTGTCTCCCACTTCTTCCTGCACTCTTTTTTTCTTTTGATGACTTCCTGGACTTCTGCATCCCACCACCAGCTTTCCTTATGTACCTTATTTCCATACCCGGCTTGGCCACATATCTTTTCTGTAGTCCTAACATATGCTGTTTTTAGGCGCTGCCATTCTTCTTCACCTATTTCCTCCTCTTCTTGGGGTTCTAGAGCCTTGAGTAATTCCTTGAACTGTTGTACTTTCTCTCCAGTCAACTTCCAGGTCTTCAGCCTGGTCTCTGTTGACCTTAGAGCCTTCTCTGACCACTGGTTGCAGCTGATTGTGGCAACTAGTGGTTTATGCTGTGGGCTGACTGTTTCACTTGGGATGACTTTGCAATCATGGATTCTCCCCCAGTGCCTTTTCCTTACTAGGAGGAAGTCTACCTGAATTTTACTTTGACTACTCTTGTATGTGATCTTGTGACTGTCTCTCTTTTTGAACCATGTGTTGGCTACTATCAAGCCATTTTCCAGACAGAAGTCTAGAATGGCTTCTCCTTCTTTATTCCTGTTGCCCCACCCATGTGGACCCAGGCAGTCCTCATATCTTGTTATGTCTGTCTCAATATGTGCATTCAAGTCACCCATTATCAACAACAATTCATGTTGTCCTGCTTTATCTAGTAGGTCCTGCAACTGCTGTCTGAATACACTCTTTTCCTCACTATCACAACCCTGCTGTGGGGCATATGCTGAGATTATGAATACTGCCCTATCATTACAGTGGAGTCTGACTGCCATGAGTCTGTCATTAATTCTGATGATATCCCTTACTGCCTTTTGAAGCCTGTCTCTCACCACAATTCCTACACCATTTCTAGCCTGCCCTCCACCTGAATAGTAGACACTGGATCCCAAGCCAAGTGGATTTGCTTCACTGCCCTTCTATCTAGTCTCTTGGATACATAAGATGTTCAACCTCCTCCATATCATCATGTCATCCACTTCCAAGCAACGCCCCGTCAGTAAACCTACATTAAGCATAGTAATTCTCATTTCATGTTTGGCAGGTTGGTTGGTTTTACTTACAGATTTCGCTCAACAGACCCATCCCAGGAAACCCAGGTTGGGCAACTAGACACTGGCCAGCCAGTAGCTTACTGACCCATGGCTGCTGGGCTTTATGGCGGGCATACACTGGCCAATAGGGGCACATGTACCCCTCCCACCATTAGCACGGGTCCCTGGCGTGGGTCAAAGTAGGCCAAGTCCTCAATCCACTTATCACCGGTAACTACCTGTGCCCATTTTTGGTGACATTACTCAACATGAACTAGACCTGCCATGGCACACAGTCTGTGATCCGTGTTCTCGTATCTTGAGGATACTGCGCACTATAGTAGATGCCCAAAGCGTTTGGCCTGTACAACTCTTCCCCCTATAGGGCACCATGTAGAGTCTGTGCTGCTGCCCACAGCTCCATTCATTGGTGAGTTTGAGATGGAAACACTTAGCATGTTTTAAGGACATGGGATAAACCCCATGGAGACACAGCGAGAATATACAAACTCCAAACAGGCATATATATATATATATATATATATATATATATATATATATATATATATATATATATATGTGTGTGTGTGTGTGTGTGTGTACTGGAAAAGCAAACTATCTAAAGGTAAGAAGCTATGACTAGTACAACAGTGTAACTTTGATTTCTGAAGAAGTTCAATGATTAATAAATCACAGTGAACAAAAGTGCTTATATCCTGACCCAGTCTTCGACTGCTTCTTTCTGCATGTTCCAAAAGGTTATTACTTGTAGGTAGATATATATATATATATATATATATATATATATATATATATATATATATATATATATATACATGTGTGTGTGTATATTTATATGTATACATATATATATATATATATATATATATATATATATATATATATATATATATATATATATATATAAACTTATAGTACATTGCTGCTCACCGAGAAGAACTGGGTGATGTTTTTAGTCAAATCTTGTTTGATGAGTGAATAAATTATGCATACAAAGTGACTGTATTAAAACTGTTTTCTTCCTTGCTGCTGACTCCTAAACTGTGTTCCCTCAGCTTGCTCTCTATCGGTCAAGTTTGTCTTTTTCATCTTCATACTGACAGCGTACTGTTAAAAGTCCTGCATGCTGCATTAAATGGTTGCAACGAAAGTCGCTCATCACACAGCTCTGTTCTCTTACCTTGCAGTATCTCATCTGCAAACTATCGGTCATGTTTGTCTTTTTCATCTTCATACTGACAGCGTACTGTTAAAAGTCTTGCATGCTGCATTAAACAGTTGCAACAAAACTCGCTCATCACACACTTCTGTTCTCTTACCTTGCAGTATCTCCTTATCTGCAAACCATCGGTCAAGCTTGTCTTTTTCATCTTCATACTGACAGCGTACTGTTAAAAGTCCTGCATGCTGCATTAAACAGTTGCAACGAAACTCGCTCATCACACAGTTCTGTTCTCTTACCTTGCAGTATCTCCTTATCTGCAAACCATCGGTCAAGCTTGTCTTTTTCATCTTCATACTGACAGCGTACTGTAAAAGTCCTGCTTGCTGCATTAAACGGTTGCAACGAAACTCGCTCATCACACAGTTCTGTTCTCTTACCTTGCAGTATCTCCTTAATTGCAAAGTATGTTGATTTAGTTTTTACATTTTACAATATACTTATTTAAGGCATTATCTACTGTACTCTCTAGCAAGTTGGTATGTTGTAAAGTAGCTTGGCAGCAAGGACCCCCCCCCCCCATTTCTCCCATTTCTTAATAGACTGCCTGTTAGTTTCAACAAACTTATGTCTATTACATGCTGGACTCTAGCCTGTGTTAAGATATTTCTTACCCAGCCTGTTTTAAGTTATTTCTTACCTGATAGTTCTATACAACAAAACCTCCTATTCTTACTATGAACAGTACATAACCTTATTCTGTTAGAGATTTTAGTGATTGTGCTTGACTCTGGGTTTGGCTCTAGCCACACTTACATAGAGTCCCACCAATTAGATCTCTGCAGGAGGTGATATTACCTACTGGGACTCCAGGCCCCATTTTCAAACTGTTTTCTTCCTTGCTGCTGACTCCTTAACATGGTTCCCTCAGCTTGCTCTGTAAATTCTTTAACTTGTTTGTCATATTTATAGGTTCATAGGTTCATACCAAGGCTATCTGCCCTGGGGCAATTATAAGCCTAGCCCGATTCTGTATGCCTTACGCCACCCCTTGATTTGAGTATACTGTGCCCTTTTTAAGGTTTAGTTTACTGTGCCTCTGTCTAATAGTGACACGGGAGTAATCCCTGGGACAAACCTACGATCCCCCATCCACCTATCAAGATTCTTCTTGAAGAGATTCACTGAGGTGCTCTACCTCATATGAACTGGAATTCTATTCCAAAGCGAAGGGAGCCTCTGGGTTATGAATCTGTCCCTCCAGCAAGTTCTATTTATTTCTGTGCTGAGGTTCAAGTCCCTCGAGTGTGTGGCTCTAAGGGATTTAGATTTACTGAGGTGGAGCATGTCCATTAATTCTGGATTTGACATAGCTTTGTATGTCAGGCATAGATCGCCTCAAAGTAGGCGATATGCAACTGAGTAGAGCTGGAGTTTTTTTAACCGAACAGCATATGGCATCTGTTTGAGACCCTTGATCCTCTTGGTGAGATACTTTTGGGGTCTTTCTAATTGTTGCAGGTGTCGGGTAAGGTACATCCCAAAAGGGGCATTGTATTCTATGATGGGCCTGATGAGGGATGAATAAAGGGGCACGATTACCTCTCTTGATCTAGATGTGAAACCCTTCGTGATGAGGTGGGCTATGTAGAAGGTCTTTCTAACCACTTTGGCAATGTGGTTTTCAAAGGAGAGATTGCTATCAACTTGGGTCCCCAGGTCCGTAATAACTTTCTCTGTACTTAATGGGTTTCCGCCTATGTGGTAATTTGTGGGCACATTGTTTTTGCCAAAGGGTATGACTATACATGTTTTGGCATTTAGCTTTAAACCATGGCGCTGGCACCAGTTATCTGTCTATGTGAGACCTTTTTGAAGGATGTTTCTGTCAGCTGGAGAGTCGATTATGGCGCCCAGTTTGCAGTCGTCTGCGAACTTGGTGAGCCATAGTCCTCCCATGTTTGCCTGTACCTCGGAAAAGTATATACCGAACAAGAGTGGTCCCAGGACAGAACCCTGTGGGATGCCACTTGTGACCGGTTTCGAGTCTGACATGGCTCCAGCAACTCTCACTCTGTGGGTTCTGTCTTTGAGCCAGTTTGTGACCCATCTTGTGACATAGGGGTTTATATTTAAGCTGGATAGCTTATCTATGATGCCCGAGTGGGGTATTGTGTCAAATGCCTTTGCTAGGTCCAGATAGGCTGTGTGGGCTACCTTCCCTTCATCTATGGCTTTGGTGACTGTTTCGAAGAAGTCAACCAGGTTCAAAAGGCAGGATCTGCCCTTGACAAAGCCGAACTGGGTAGGATCTAGTGTCTGTAGGTCCCCGATGTCTTTGTTTATGAGCTCCATGATGATCCTCTCCATAGCCTTGCAGACTAAGCTAGTTAGGCTTATGGGGAGATAGTTTCCAGGGTCCGTAGAGGCTCCACCTTTGTGGAGTGAGACCACTGTTGCTGTACGCCATTCTGTGGACACATATCCTGTAGTGAGGCTGAGATTGTATAGCTGTTTTATTTGAGGGATTAGTTCCTCTTGGAGTTCATGTAGGGCGCAACCTGGGACGCCATCTGGTCCCATGGAAGCAGTGTTTTTTGCTTTGGAGAGGGCAGCCTTCACCTGAGCATCAGAGATGTTTGGGAGGCAGCCCTCTGCCGGGATAGATACTTGCTCTTTTGGGGGGAAGGGGTGGAGAAGTTTGCACTGAACCTGTCTGCCAGGATATTGGCGATGTCTGTGGGTTCAGTGTATTTTTTGTCATTTAGAATCAACTCAGAACAAGTCAGGGAGTTGCATCCCAGGTTCCTAACATAACTGAAAAAGCCTTATGATTGTCTTTGGTGTCCTGTGCAATTTTTCTCTCGAAGCTGGCCTTGGAGGATTTTATGAGGGATCGTAATTTTTGCTAGTACTGATCAGAGATGCCTTCCCTATTAGGGATTTTGCTCTATCATGTAGTAGCTTCCTCCTTCTGTTGTAATGGTTTATTTATGGCAGGGGTCCACCAGACTGGACGCCTGCCTTTGGATGATTGGGTCTTGGTTTTGTTTGGGATAGCATGATCCATACATTCCTGGAGATGTCCGTAGAATGCGTTTATATAGGATTCTGCAGTTTGGGCCGTAGTTTCCACTGGCCCTGGGGCCTTGAAGGATTCCACTTCAGTTTTGAGAAGTGAGAAGTTCGCTTTTGAGAAGTTTTTCACTGTGGTTTTCTGGGCCGGGGGTGGGGTCGGGATGTGGACATCCAGTGAAATTAATTTATGGTCTGATCTTACCAATGAGGGATATACTTCTGGTGTGGAGCATAGAGTGATTACAGCTACTTTAGACTTGTTGACTACAGGCCTGCTCTGTGTTTTAAAACTCACTAATGTAAATGCTGCCACTGTATACTTTATGCCTGGTTCAACTAATTTTTTGATTACAGCTATTTAGAATTGTTGACTAGATGTCTGCTCTGTGTTTTAGAACTCACTAATGTAAATGCTGCCCTGTATACATTGTGTCTGATTCATCTACAGCTACTAAGATTTGTTGAGTAGCTGCCTATTCTGTTTTAAAACTCACTTATTATAAATACTGCACTGTATACTTTCATGCCTGGTTCATCTACAGTAGTTTTAGCTGTCTTACTATGGACCAAGCTATCTTGCTGTGAGTTTTATCCATTGGTTAATGCATTTGTTTGCTTACTGTTTTCCCTACTTTAGTAACAACTTTTTACTTGTCATACATTTCAAATATGCTGTAGTTATATAATGCTCACTGCAACAGGTGTAATAGCCTGCTGTCTAGCTGTGCCTGTGTGTTCTGCTAAGTTCAGAGGAATGTATCACTTTTTCACCCTGATTGCACATCTGTATTAACTTTTTTTCTAAGTATATTTATTAACTGTAGCAGCATGTTAAAGCTAAATGTGTAGCATTGCATTTGTACTACTGTGCTAGAGTGAATGCAGATGTGGTAGTCTTAACAGTTTGTGTTCATATTGTTTTTCTCTTTCTGTCCTGTCTAAAATACCTCCATCTATCTTTTGTGTGCTAAACCTGATATTTGATAACAATTTTTATTATTTTTTCTCTCCTCAGGTATCGGTCAAGTTTGTCTATTTCATCTTCATACTGACAGCGTACTGTTAAAAGTCCTGCATGCTGCATTAAACGGTTGCAACGAAACTTGCTCATCACACAGCTCTGTTCTCCTAACTTGCAGTATCTCCTTATTTGCAAAGTATGTTGGCTTATTTTTTACATTTTACAATATGCTTATTTAAGGCATTATCTACTGTACTCTCTAGCAAGTTGGTATGCTGTAAAGTAGCTTGGCAGCAAGCCCCCCCCCCCACCCCATTTCTCCCACTTCTTAATAGATTGCCTGTTAGTTTCAACAAACTTATGTCTATTACATGTGGGACTCTAGCCTGTGTTAAGATATTTCTTACCCAGCCTGTGTTAAGATATTTCTTACCCAGCCTGTTTTAAGTTATTTCTTACCTGATAGTACTATACAACAAAACCTCCTATTCTTACTATGAACAGTACATAGCCTTATTCTGTTAGAGTTTTTAGTGATTGTGCTTGACTCTGGACTTGGCTCTAGCTACACCTACATAGAGTGCTGTAAACTCTCATAACCCCTATCCCACCAATTAGATCTCTGCAGTAGGTGATATTACCTACTGGGACTCCAGGCCCCATTTTCAAACTGTTTTCTTCCTTGCTGCTGACTCCTTAACTATGTTCCCCCAGCTTGCTCTGTAAGTTATTTTATTTGTTTATCTGTTTTGTTCTGCTCTTCTCCCTGCAGCTGCATGTGTAATTAACCCTTCCCACTATGGTCCAGGAAATAACCCCTAAAGGACTTCCATTACGGGACACTACCACAACTTTCTAACAAACTTCCAAACTATAGTCCCATCAGGATAAAATATAAAGTGTATGCACTGCAATCTTTTACTAGGGCTCACCACCGTGGTGCCTGTGCTTTACGCCATGCTTGCCAAGCAGCCTACAGCGGCCCTTAACTCCCTTACCTCCTATGCTACCTCATATATATTTTTACCACTAGGTGGCACTGCTCTCCCACTTACTGATTAAGATCTCCTAAATCTATTTTCCTTCTCTCTCCCAAGCTATCCCCCACTCCCATTCATACTTGCCCCACTGGCCTGCTTTGACTTAACTTGAACTGTATTTCACCACCTTACTCCCCTCAGCCTCATTTTCCCCTGTAGTCTCTGTACTTCATTCACAAAGCACACTTTTCTGCTTCAGTTGGCTGATTGGTTTCAGCCAGCCACCTTCCCTTTAGCTCATCCCACTCCGTTCGCCCTATGGGCTCACTCTGCTCCTCTACGTGCCCCCAATTCCACCCACCCCCAGTACTCCTACCTACCCTAAACCCCTCCCTCTCTCTATCAACCAAACACCTCCTCCACAGCCCCACCCCCCTTTTCTCTCTATCAACCAATCACCTCATCTACATCCCCACCCCATTTTCCTCCACCTGCCTATCTCAGTCACTCTTCCTCTCCCACCTAACTTCCTAATTCATCTCCCACTACTATATCTTTACACTTATCCACCATGTGTGGACTCCTACCTCAAACCCTGCTCACCCCAACTATCTTCATTTTAGTCTTACTCCCTTTATATCTCACTACCTCCTACTCCCACAACCTACTCCACCCACCCTTCCTATCCTACCCCCCCACTCCCAACCTCCTTTCTTATCACTCAAAAACACACTTCCACAACATAACCGCTTCACTAGTTCAACCCGATCCACTCCACTACTTCAAAATAAAATTATTTCCCTCCTCAACTAAGTACTACACTCCTAAGCTAATACTTTACTTCCCACAACTACAAAACACCAAATCAAAAATACTACTACCCTTCCTCAACTACATCTGCTTAGCTGGAGACATCCAAATCCTGGACCAAACACTACCTCTTCTGCTAATCTCCCCACCTTAAACTATAAAGCTAAGAGGCAAAAACAATAACATCTCCAACTTCCACCCCATAGCCATCCTCTCCTCAATTTCCAAACTACTAGAAAAATGCATTTGCATTCAGCTCATGCCATTCTTATCCAATAACCAACTAATCACTCCAACCCAACATGACTTCCGTCCAGGCCATAGTACAACCACTGCACTTCTCTCCTTCCTAGAGACAATAAATCTTGCCTGGGACTCTGGAAAAATAGTTTCTACTGTTCTTCTACATCTGTCCAAGGCATTCGATACCATCTCCCACACCCATCTCCTAAACCATCTCTAAGACCTTAATCTCTCCCAATATACCTTATCCTGGTTCTCTAGCTACCTCTCCAATAGATCTCAAGCTGTAAAATGGGGGACAGGCACCTCAACCTTCCTTCCCACCCCCACTGGGGTTCCCCAAGGATCCATACTAGGTCCAATGCTGTTTAACATCTTTATTAACAATTTCCACAAAGCCATACCCAATACCAAAATTGTACAACATGCAGACGATTCCACATTAATCTGCAGTGCCACCAACCTCCCAGAGCTTCAGACACTGACCCAAGCTGCTTTCTCCACCACTGAAAATTGAATGCTTCAGAATCACCTCTAACTAAATGTCAATAAATCCAAAATACTATTATTCTCTCCCTCAAAAGCTTCCCCTCTTGATAAAAACTCATTCCAAATCATTAGTCAAAACAACTCCACTATAGAGGTTGTTCCCTTTGCCGAACTACTTGGGGTCACTATTGATGAACACCTGAAATTCGACACTCACATCCAGCAAAACATTAAAAAACCCATATAAAACTTGGTATGCTATACAGGAACATCCAATTTCTCTCTCCTTCCACCAGACAAACTCTTGCCATTACCTATCTACTCCACTCACTAATGTATGGTGCTCCTCTATTAACTAACTTATCTGCCACACTCACTTCAAAATTGGAAGTCTGTTATAATAAGATTTCAAAATTTGTCACCAAAGCCAAATACTCCTCTCATCACTGTATTGCCCTTAATTTGTTACACTGGCTTGAACTCTCCAACCATTGAGACTATCTTCAGATTACCACAGCCCACAAACTAATCTTTCAACCCTCTAAGTGCCCTGCTCTACGCAACATCCCTCTCCCCTACACCCCTCAAAGAACTCTCAGATCTACTCACCAAAACCTAATCTGTGTCTGAAAACCCAGTCACCCTGCTGGTCACCTCCTGCTATCCTATTCCTTAGCAAAAAAACGGAATTCTCTTCCTTCCTCTCTAAGGACCTGTGCAACCTTTGAAAATGTTAAATCTCAGTTACATTCCTACCTTTACTCTAACAGAAAATACAACTGCATTCTCTCCACCTTGTTCTATAATTCTCTCTCCACCTCTAAACCCCTCTTCAGCTATGATTACTAGCCTCTCCAGCTATGATCTATAGGTGACCACACATATGTACATAGGTTCATAGGTTCATAGGTAGGTACTAGGCTATCGGCCCTAGGGCCCATACAAGCCTAGCCAAAAAATGTACCCTGGCTTTCGCCACCCAAGAAAATTATTTTCCTGTGCCCCTGTCGAGCAGATCCACAGAAGTGATCCCCAGGGTGAATTTCCCATTTCCCATCCAGTCATATTGTAAATATCAAATTTATACCATGTACCTAAGAATTTACACCTGCTCTCTAACATGATCCATTTGTACCATCTCTAACCACTTTATATTCAAAAAATCTCTTCAATCTCATCTACTATCCCAGTGGGAATGCTCCTATTCTCATCCATCATAATATACACTGGTAATCACTTTTTTCCCTCCTTTCTGGTAACTTCCTTTTACTGCCTCTCCTAACTCTTACATTCTCTGCTCGTACTAACTAAACTATTTACAAAAATATATTATTATATGTCATATATTCAAGCTTCCTAAGAGTTAATGGCTCTCAGTATTTATATTGAAATGTTTTCTTTTCTAGTATGTATCTTCTGTAACATTCATCACCAGTCTGTACTACTTGTAACATTATGCTCTAAGCTGTATCACTTGTAAATATTGTAATCTAACCTAAAACCTATTGTAACCTTGTTTCTGGAGCTATACTACTTGCAATGTCATGCTCTAAGCTACATCATTGCAAATATTGTAATCTAATGTAAAACCTATTGTAACTTTGTTATTGGAGCTCTTCTCCCCAGGACTCAATTGAAAACAGGTTAATCTTGGCCCAGTGGACTATCCTGGTAAAAACAACTGCAAATAAATAAATAGTTCATTAATAATATTGTGTCTGTATCTAAAGGTAACATGTACCTAAGAAATTACACCTGCTCTCTAGCATAAAATATAATTGTAAATTGTTCTTCTTTTCTATATTGTATCTGTATCTAAATTTTGTAACATGGAGCTTTTCTCCCCTGGCCTCCACTGAAAACGGGCTCCCTGAGCCCAGTTGGCATCCCCAGTCATCAAACTGGAAATAAATAAATAAACTGGCTGAGTGAGATTTTAATTATTTATTTATTTGTTTTGTTTGACATTTGTTTACCAGGAGTGTCCGACTGGACAGCTGGTATTTGTTTACAGCAGAGGCCCAGGGAGAAAAGCTCCACAAGTACAGCAGTTACAGCATTTAGAGATAATTGTAACAAGTTACAGAGATTACAAATGTAGAATCAGTTAACATCATTACAGCATTTAGAGATAATAGTAACAAGTTACAGAGATTACGAATGTAGAATCAGTTAACATTTGTTGAACACCTTCAGGCTATTGCAGGATTTCTTGAGTTTACACACCACAAGAATCAGAAGTCCATAAATTTGTTTATTTCTGTTAACAAAGATCATAATGGTAAGGTGGAAACTACCATCTACCCGTAAGCCAATTTACTGTAATAGCTTCCTCCATTTTCAAAGCAATCACCCCCCCCCCCATCAGAAAAGAGGGGTCACAAAAATCCATTTTTTTGCTTATCTTGATTAATTTCAAATGATGATGTTTGTAGATGTGAGTTTGAGAAGCTGACCTCATTGTTCATTGAAAGAGGCTATCCAACTAAAATTATTGAAGAATGTTAGTTCAGTTTATGAAGTTATTCAGAAATGGGCAGTAAAAGGAAAATACTATTGTTTTTCTAGTAGGGTAGTATACCTTGCCTGGTGTGCCTCTTTTCTGGCATTTTATATTGGAAGGGTAACAATTTGAGCAAAGGATTTATCAGCACATTTATAGTATTAATCAGCAAGGCACCCTGAAGAATGTGTCAACTTTAAAATGTTTAAATTTTGTGTTTTGGATCAAGTGCACATAAATGAAGCTGAGGAGTGGAAGAACCTCCTCCTTGTTAAATATACAAACATAATAAAAGAGGGCTTGCACATGAGCACTGCAATACAGGACCCTACTGGTATGCAAGAAAATTATAGGAGATTATACAATAATATGGTGCTTTATTATTCTGTGGATGCTTATGATATAAGACAGATATTGTGTAAAAATTGAGAAATTTTGAAGTGTGCTGAATCACTTAAAATGTATTTTGACAATGCCGCTATGTTAATTTTTAAAAACACTCCCAGTATTAAAAGAATTTTGGAGAAAAATACTGAACCTAGAAACTATGCTGTTCCATATACAGTAAAATGTGGTAGATGTCATTATTGTTCATACATTGATTCAGGCTATTGTAGTTCATTTTGTGAACTTATTCAGAAAAAAGTAATGTCTTTCGGCTTTTCCGGGTTAGGGGTCGCCACAGCGGAACTCCGGTCCACTAATGATTGGCAGTGGATTTTTACGGTGCCGAGTTGCAAGCCCGATGCCCAACCTTCAAAGAAGGCACACCCATTCACGTACGCACCTACCTGCATGTCTTTAAACATCAGTCGACTGCGGGGAGGACATGCAGACTCCACACAGAAGGCGCTCCAGCCGAGAATCGAACAGGAGAACCTCTTGCTGTGAGGTGACAACGCTAATCGCTGCACGACCGCGGCCTCTATGGTCAGTAAAAGAAAAAATGCTATTGTTTTTCTAGGAGGGTAGTATAACTTGCCTGGTGTGCCTTTTGTCTGGTATTTTATATCGTAAAGGCTAACAATTCTTTGAGCAAAAGTATTTGCCAGCACATTTCAAGTATTAGTAGGTGTCACAAAAAGAGTGCATTAACAAGGCACTCTGAAGAATTTACCAGCTTTAAAATGTTTAAATGTTGTGTTTTGGAACAAGTGTACACAGATAGAGCTGGGCTTTGGAAGAACCTCCTCCTTCATCGTGAAATGTGCTGGCAATTATGGCTCAATGCAACAAGCTATCCGGGCATTAACAACAATATTGTATTAAGCAGTGAACTAATACATAGAGCTGCTATAACTGACTAATAATTGATTCACCAAATTCCCTATTATAGTATGTTTTTAGAAATGTTTTTTAAAGTATTTCTATGTATGGGTTCAAAATAGTTTATGATTGGTGGATTGATTTGGGGCTGGGTCAGTTTAATGATTTTACTGGATGTACAACAATGTAATAGGTGTGTTCTCAGCTTCTGCCGGAATGTTGGTATTGGTAGAACCTTATATTGTTATGTCCTACCATTTGATACTTTGTAATGAGTGATGATAGGACAAATGTATTTCTTTGAATTTTCTGATTGGTGGAAACATGACTACATAATGATATTTGTTGAAAAGTTCTTCATTTTTCCTGATTGGTACATTGCTTCTAGTTGCTATATAAAGTTTATAACTGGGCATATCTTTTAACTTCTTTGATTGGATTGGCCAATACTTTATTGAATTTGATAGGTTAATCCAATGGTTGCATTGAAACTGGAAGTGGATGTGAGACTAAGTGATTTCATTAGGTTTTAGGATTTTTCTGATTACAAGTGATTGGTTGAAGTGTATGGGGGTGTGTTTGTTAAATCCTTTTTATTTGATGAATGTAAAATTTTACTTTAATCAATGGTTCTGAGGATGTCTAATGATGAAAGCGCTTAACCTTTTGTACTGTTTTATTATGTGTTGTTTTACACCATTAAAGTTCCTGGATTCATTAGGGAGTGTGCTGGCCATTTTTTATTTCATTTAAGTAAAAATGCAAGTAAATCACAAACTAAAAAGTCAAAAAATCATTCTTACTGCAATAAGTCATTTACTGCTGATCATCAGCACTGCTAAAAAAAAAACAAACAGATATGTGTGGGAACTTATAGAGAGGATGTAAACATTTGACTAAATTCTAGTGATTTTGTCATGACTTTCTTTATATTTTGATATCCCATGCTGACGGTAACAGCGTGTTTGCACTGGGGTTAAGTAGCAGCCATGCTCTATCTTCATTTTCTTACCCCATTGAAACAATGGAAGAAAAACTAGTAGAACTACATGCTAACAAGTTTGTAAAATGATAAACACAAAGTTTCATTTACTTGACTCTTGTTGTCATACCTTTGCAGCTGAAATGACATTAAAAGGATATAGACGGTGAATATAATACACCCACTGGAGAGTGCCCAGTTGTAGAGTAATCAGTGCAGTGAGTATTGTCATGCCAGGTATATCTGGGTAGTGGATGAAGCACTTTGGTAGAATCCAAAACAGTGTCCCACAAAACAGAAGAAAAGGAAATAAGGAAGGAGTCTGAAAAACAGAAAGGGGCCTTCAGGGCAAAAGACACTGCAAAAGGATGTCCTTGTCCTGGTTACAAACCTGAAACATGTACGAGAGGCAACCATTCCATCCCATGTAAAATGCCTTGTCATTACATTGGTCACTTATCTGTTATGTGTTTCTGGTTACAAGAGCCAATACATTTGGCAATCTTCTTAATAACTACAAAGCCTTCCCTGCCATAGACAAATGAAATATACCACTTGTTTGTTATAGTACACTCATAAAACTTTCAAAGGTAAAACTGGCCTTCAGAGTTAAATTGTAACTGATAATATGATAATATGCATCTACGTGATGGAGACTACACTCTCCTCTGGATTTTAACACTTGCAAACAAGACCATGCCACAAACAGATTAGCTAAGCAGCAGCACTCAAACAACATTTGTAAAAAAACTAGGATTCATCCTGAGGGAAATACCTAGTCCCTCTAGAAGAAAAGAGAAGGCTATTTACACCTAAGAGCCTAAAGCTCAGAAATCTACTTGATATCAGTAACATCCACTCCTAAGAATGTTTTCCACAATGCAAACCTGATATCTGCTGAATTAGTCTGGTTAAATGCTGGACATAAGAAAATATTGATTGTGAAATACAAGTCAAAAGGTAGAAGTGGTTTTATACTGGGGATGAAAATGAAGGAATTCCATCAGGAATTGTTTTACAAGTCTGTGCTAGACCAAAAAGCTTGTCCTCTGTCACATCACGATATGTTAAGATGCAGACATATGTAGCCTGATGATAGAATGACCTATGCCTAGAACAAAAAGGTGACAAAGATGTGCTTTCATGACTGAAGGTCTATGTAATGACAAGGTAGAGGATATCTACTGAGACTACAGTACAATATTTTGGGATTCAGATTCTGAAATGCAGCGCATTATGGCAAAAATTTCAAGCTGAAATACATTTTTGATACCAGTTTTTTTCTGGTGATATCTGACCCTGTCCTTACTACATTATTATACTACATATCACCACAACACAGAAGAAAGTATTATTACCACAGAATTTGAAATTACAGTTTCAGAATTCCATGTTTCAGAATTTCAAGTCTCAAACAAGAGTATGAAATCCCAAATTTTAGCTCAGATGAATTACTTTTTTATGTGGCCACACAGGCAGGTCGGCAGGCTAAATAGAAGGCTTTCTGGGAGCTGCCAAGGACCAAATACTTCTCGAGAGATTATTTGACCAAAGGTCTACTTTGTAAGGGCTGATTTCTGACAAACCAAAAAAAAAGCACTTTTGGGACACCATAGGATGCTGTGGTCCAGCTTTTCTACACATACTTCCATAAAAAAATGATAGATGAATGTTAATAATGGTACATCCAAAGTAATATCCTCCATTCTTTCCATACTTTTGAGAATGCATCCACAACCACTCTGTTCTGCTCACTGGTATAAAAACATTGCAGTATTTTCTTGAGCAATGAACAAGATTGCTTCTAGAATTCCCCATCTTTGGAAGACATCTTAAATTCTGACCCTTTAAAAATGGAACTTTAAAATATGATTTAATCTTTGAATCTTAATCCGGTATTGCCCTATGATTACAGGCTCCTGCCAAAAGATGCCATGGTTATTGGCTCATTTCCAGAATCAGATAACTTTTCTGCAGGAGTGTCAAGAATTGCTTATCATTGCTTAAATGCCTCATCTTATCAGAATTATAACAGACATAATTCCAGGACCCTCTGCATAAGAAAATGACATAGAAAAGCTTATCCAGTACATTGTAGTACCTCTGCCATTTTTAATTTCTCCAAGTCTTTTGGGTTTCTAATATCACGATTAAAGTTCATGAAATTAGTATTGTTACACTCTTTGATGTCAGCCAATAGTGCTCTTTGCAGCACCCGCAATGTGCCCAGTAATGACTCCTTCTGCAATTCGTACAGTGTTACATGAATTGGTAACATTTCTAAATACGATTGTAAATTCTTTTTTTATAAGACCTGTTGCTCCTACTACTATTGGAACTATCTGGGTATCTTTCGTCCACATGCCTTTGCCTTTGTGGACCATGCCATGGTTGAAAAGGTTCCATGAAGGTCTAGTTCACCTAGCTAATGAACAAATTAGCTTAAATATCTTCATAAAATTTGTCATAGCCTTGAGATCTTTTAATGACGGGCCAAAAATTCAAGCCTCGGGTTTCTATGCTACATAGAGTAAGTAACACAGAATTCAGCTTTAGGATATTTTATCACAATGTAAGACCATTTATTGAGTGGCTTGTGTGAAATGGATAGACATCTTACATGTTGAAGGACTAAAACCTTAGAATTCTCAAGTAGCAAGATTGATATCCCTCTTTATGGTAGATTTAATATGCTTTGTTTTTTTTTTCCAAAAGGGGAGTCCACAAATAGAGAACTAAAAGAAGATGAAGACTTAGTACCCATGTCTTTCACAAAGTCAGGGGGCATCAATATCCTCACATTCTGCAACAACTAAAGAATCTGAGGGAGAAGGAGATGAACGACACACAGCTGTCTAGCAGCAGAGTCCCATTCCTTGCAACACTGTTATCCAAGGGGCAGGGAATCACAGATGCAAGATGACTGTGCAACATAGGCAGTCGTGTCTGCTGACCATGTAACTAAAGGCCACACACTAGTGATATTGTCAGGATGTGAGTAGTTGGCATAAGATCTAGCCTTATCATAGTACTTTTACACTCAGTGAACTTCCACTCTGAGTTGAATAAGTTATTAGGATCCAATAAGGGTGACAATGAAGATCAATGGCCTAGTAGAACCATCTTGAATCTCATCAATGCCTCCCACTCAAGCAAAGGGACAAAATCCACAAGAGCAAGTTCTGATCAAAATTCATCAACCAGAGGCTCAAAAGCATACTCCCCACCCACTAGTGAAGAGCCAACTTGCTCTTGTATGTCAGGTGGCATGGTGGTCAAGCACCAGTTGTCTGTCCCAAGAAGAGATGCTGTATCTCAGGTTGACCTCACTGTCATCAATAGATGAGAGTGTAACTACAACCTTGTGGTAGAGGATGATGCCCACTAGGATGAAGCTTCAGGTCACTATGGGTGTGACAGATTTAAACATGACTCATGTCTAAGCTTAGAAGACCTGGACTCTAATTCTTACCTTCTGTCTGACTTTCATGATCCTGCCTGGGATTGGGAGACAATCATTCTAGTCAGCTTCTTGCATCCTTGACTGTTGCTGGGTGTTGGCTGTGATGAAGGCATCCAGGTTCTCTTAATGGCACTAGTTAGGTCATGAGTTTTGAATATGAGCCAGTAAAGTTATGCTCCATCTCCAGACACAAGGTCAGATCCTGTGATGGCCTTAACTATTAATATGACCGTGTGCACACTTAGATGGCCTGTAGTATATATTGTTATGATAGCAGAACTTCTAATGTTGCTTGGTACAAGAAAATGTAAACAGCATAACTGCTTAGAAATAACTCTATGCCTTGGAGGAGGTTAGTATACTACTTGATGAGTACTTCTAAATGGACGAGGCTTCAATTATTTTTTTTAATTATCTGACTTTTAGCTGAGCAATTGGTGTTTGCTATAGGCAATCCTGGCCATGTAATTTCTACTAGTGAACTAGGAGTGATGAGATGTGCATGGTCTTTTTCTGTTTCCATTGATATGTGATCTTGTAGTTACTGTATTTACATAACTGGGGTGTGGAGGTAAACTCTTCCTCATATGTGGTGCAGGAGAGGATTGCCCCTCCCCCAGCATTTTTTTTAATCTGATTGAAGCTTTAACTAATAGAAACTTGGGATTAAATTGTAAAAGCCATAGAGAAATAGGTATTCCTTAATTCTGATGCTGATAAAGCATGATAGTTCCCAAAGTGGAGTTCATGCTCCAGAAATAGAAGTTTAAGATTTAAATAAACCCATGATATACAGCAAAAAAAGTATGTACTCAAGTGTAATATGTGCTACATAAACCCTCAGGGTCAGACTGATATCTGTTGTACCTTCAGGAATCCTTCTTATGCAGTCTAGAGTATATCATTTTTTTTTCAGTGCTAAAACATCTGCTTTTTTCCTTTTATATCTGCCAGCAGCAGGCGCAGACTCCCAGCAGCAAAAAAAAGCTTCTAACTGACTCTTAACAGCATAGTCCTGTCAAGCAGTTGTGGAATCACTGTGAAATGAAATCTTTTATCTAACTTGTCTAAACGTTTAGACAAAACATTGTACTGTTATCTTGTATTAATGTTCAAAACTCATATTCTTAAATCTTGTCAAAGGATAATTCAGTAGTATACTAGCAGAGGTGATCTTTTTTATTTATTTTTTTTTTTTTTTGCAAAAACTATACTTAAACAAAATGTGTAACTCAAGGCATTGAGGAAACAGTTTTCTGCTTGCTGCGTTAGTCCCCTTTCCTCTATTCCATAGTTTAGAGTCTCTTAGAGTTAATCCTAAATTAACAAATACGATGACAACTTCAACCAAATGATTAATTTGTTAAACAAATAGACAGTATAATAAATGTCAGAGCTCATAATAAATATCACAGACAGCTGACACAACTGACAATAAGTAGAACCTGAAGCTGTCATAGGGCATTAATGGAGTCAAAGACCATGACATATGTATGTCAGAGTACTAAGGATGAGATGAATGTCACACCTGGCTAAACATTCTTTTATATTTCAGTCTCCTTTAGCAGACTTCACAATCAGTTAGTGATGATTTGACTAGCCAGGGCATGTTTACCTAAAATGATACATTACCATTTTTTAAGGAATCTTGAGATGGTACATATAAAGTTTGCCCAGTCAGTTTCTACGTCTCTCACCAGGCTGTCTCAGGAAAGAAGTGATATGTTTTCTTTCTTGCAGATTACTGGGTGTCCTTTCACAAATCTCCATTCATGCCCTGTTTGGGCTTTATGCCACTCAGCACCATGAATGGTGTTTTTGTGTGGTTTAGTCAGTTTACCAACCATGAAAACCTGAGTCCATTCAGAAGTTCAAATGCATCATCTCCACAGTAAAGTGTACTGTGCAAATGTAATAAAGCATTAAAGACAGAGACCCCAGTGTTAGCTACATTCAAAAGTGTACCTTTTTATTCATCTAAGGCATATCAAATATCTGCATGTGAACAAATAAAGTAAACCACAGATGCGAGAGAAGAGCTATTAAAACAGCAAAATGATACAATGCCATGTTCATCTAGCTAAATGCATTAAAACTAAGCTTTTAATGTCAGACTAATAATTTGCTAGGTAGTTAAACCATCTGTGCAACAATGCTGATACGTGTATAAAAGACTGTCATAAGAAAAAAACTTTTTTGAAAGACTCACAGTATAAAAGGAGCTTCAGACAAACTCAGAAAGTGGTTAATTAGATTCCGCATGTGAGACCATTCAAAGTTTTTTTCTTCTTGAGGAATAACAGCTGAGCATCTTCAGCATGTCACTGCATTTATCACCTCCCTCCCTTTTTTAATTACTTTCTTTTCACAAATAGGTATTGGAATGTCTGCTAGCTAATGAAAGCATATGATTGTTGTTCATTTCTTTCCAGTTCTGTACCATCAGCACAGTGCAGAATGCCTCAGATTCCTTCACATTAACAATGCAATTTGTACTTCCTCCCATGAGAGAGCCACATGATTAAACAGTGCTACAAATTCATTTAATTAAGTCTAAGGTACTGATCTTGAAAGCAGAAGGATTGTTTTCATTCTAAGAAACTGTTGCTTCCACATGAGCTTCACTTTAAATTTTCAGAAGATTCTTAGAAACCATATGCACAAACACACTATCCTGCTATGGATGCTATCCTGGAAGAAGGGTGAGTGGATGAGCACCAAGCCCTCATAGTTACTGTCCTGTACTACAAAATGGTATGTCTAATTTTTAATTTGCACTAATTCAAAAGTCACGTCAAAAGAAATTTTCAAAAACACTGCACACAATAGTAAATATCAAGTGTGGCTAAAAGAAAGCCGAAAAGAGCTACAGATTTTATTAAGCAGTCCACTTTTATCTTTTTATATGTAAAGTGATTTTTATTTAATTTTGCTCATTAGAAATTAGTTTACATGAGAATAATTTGATGAATTATTAAGAAAAAATCTCTCAGCATGGTAGCTGATGCATCCATCCCTACTAATTCTATTCATCATCAGACAGTGGTGCCTTTAGTTTATGGCATCATAATTACGCTCTGGAAACTGTTAAGTACTGATCACAACACAATGGAAAGAATCAAGGTTACTGGAGTTCCCAGTATGCTAATAAGTAAGCAATAATGCTCGGCAGGGTGTGTGTTATTTTGTAAATAATGCCTGCCCAGGGGTGTTCTGAGGCCTGATGCCAAAGGTTGAGACATTCTAACCTCTGGAAGTGCATTATTTACTGTTTTTTTTAATCACTACATATATATTTTTTAATAAGTTTGAAGTAAAATAGTTCCCCTGCCTACCAATTCATTCTTGCTATGGTATATTCTGGCAAATCATTGGGGATTGAAGTCACTAAATAATGAATTACATTTGAGTTTCAGGCTTTATCATAGCTCTCAGATAATTAGGGCCAAATAAGGGACAAATCTCAACAGAATCTGGGACAAATCCAGAAGTAATCAGGGACACTTTTAAAATATTAATACTATTAATTTGAGACCAGTCAATTAGGACTCATACTGAAAAAAAAAAAAAAACAATTAAGAACCAAATCAAGATCAGTGCTGGGAAAGCTTAACACTGTGAAAACGTAATAGTTTAAGCACCTTCATCTCTCTTGGTAAACTTCATCAGAAACATTTATAAATAAATTAATTTGAGATACTGACAAAATTAGAGAATTTGAATTAATATACATTTTTGAAGTTAAAAGCCTATAACACCATTTATTGTCATTGTTTATTAAGTGTAACTTATTAACTTTTCTCCAAAAGCCTCCAGTTTTAGGAGAGATTAAGGGCAGCAGAGCTAAAATTTGAGTATTTGAGTCAAAATCAGGAGTGTCCCTGAAAACTTCGGGGCAGATGAGATGTATGGACTTCATATCTTTCAGAAAATGCATGTTAGCATAAATAATATTATTGCAACTTTCTAATTTTATAAAAGCAATATTTAAAAACTGCCCCTGTTTCTCAGCCTTTGTTCTGACATAATTTTAGGCTTTATCTGGAATTGTTGAACTGAGAGATTGAGAGGTATAGATACCTCTTATTTGAAAGAGTTGCATCCACTACTCATTCAATCTCTCTCTGTCTCTCTCTCTCTCTCTGTCTCACAGACATGCACACACACACACACACACACACACACACACACACACACACACACACACACACACACACACACACACACACACTTCCACTTTCATGCAAGCAAGTGCCCATTCGATCACAAACACAGTCAAAAACATAAACACACATATTTTTCTATTTTTTTTTTTATTATCTATTTGTTTAAATTTTACACTCGTTAAATAGCAAAGCACTGCTTAAAATAATTGTTTAAAATAATGGCTCAATCATTCTCACTCATGCTTGCATGCACTCACACACACACACACACACACACACACACACACACACACACACACACACACACACACACACTTTTCTTCTTCTTTTTTTAATTTTACATTCACTAAATAGCAAAAGCACTGCTTAGTGAGTGTAAAATAATGGCGGCCATTATTGTCATTACAGTCCAAGCTCCACGACAATTTAATATGCTGCAGTGAATTGGCAGACTAATTTTTCAGTGGCCATTTTCTGTACATTAACATTCTGCTGGAGAAAATTCATTCTCCAATCAGAGTGGTGATGTACAGGTCACCTATTCTCTAAACTTGTATACAGCTGAGTTAGCTCTACTGGCAATGAAGTTAATAGTAATTTTACATTTACTATCAACTAGCAGTGTTCTATCTAAAGAAAGTACAGTTGTTTAAGTTGAACTTAGCATAACAGTATATGTTTGAATGATCACTGATCCAGTTGCCTTAGCTATATGGATTATATCCTGCCAAGAGTAAAACAGCTGGCTAGCTTAGAAAGCTTCAGGGAATCTCCATGGGCCCAAACTGTCAAGCAGTTTAAGATGAGCTGACCAAAAGACAAGTTTGGGTGCAAAGCCTTTCAGAGCTTTCCTGTCATTAGAGAGAGAGAGGCTGAGCACTGAAAGTGGAATGCTAGGAATGACAAATAATAAATGTCCACACCCTGAATAAAAACACCCCATAAAACAAGGGGGATGGTGGAATGGAGTGACTACTACAGCAATGATCCTTTGAACATCTACTGTTATGCTAATTTCAGCTTACACAACTGTACTATGTTCTTCATATTGATCACTGCTGCAGTAGCCTTAACTACATGCGTAGATTACCATAGGTAACTATATTTGGGAGGTGGAAGGAGAAGGCTCCATGAGCCCCTGGAGAGTGGTACTAGCAAAGCATGATCTAGAGCTAGAGAAGGAATCAAGCTTATAGTGTTTTGCAAAAATGTGTACAGAGGACCAAGTAGCAGCTGCTAGAATATTTCTGGAATCCAACCCATTCCAAAAAGCCACAGATGAAGGCAAGGGTCTTGACCCTATCTGGAATGGTTTTGTTGTGGTGAGTATAACAAAGGGTAGTAGCATTAGACAGCCATTTGGAAATAGTCTGTTTTGACAGGTTGTCATTTCTTCTTACCTTCACAAGAAATGAACAACTGATCTGGTGATCTGAAAGATTTAGTTCTGCCAATATAGTACCTGAATTATCAGTGGACATTCAAGGTATGGGGTATCCTTTCTCTCTCATTATTAGGTTCAGTAAAGAAAATGGGGAGATTGATAGTTTAGCTTAAAGTAAACTAGGATACCACTTTAGGCATAAAAGAAGCATTAGTTCATTTTTAGGTTCAGGAAAAAATGGGGAGATTGATAGTTTGGATTAAAGTAAATTTGGATACCACTTTAGGCATAAAAGAAGGATTAGTTCATTTTTAGATTCAGGGAAAAAAATGGGGAGATTGATAGTTTGGATTAAAGTAAATTTGAATACCACTTTAGGCAAAAAAAAGGGTTAGTTCTCAAAGAAACCCTGTCTCTGTGGAAGATGGGGTAGGGTTGACTCACCATAAGATCCTCCAACTTAGATACCCTTATTGCATAGCTCAGAGCAATCAGAAAACTGTTTTCCATGTTAAGAACCTGAAGTCAGCCAGATTAGCTGGTTCAAATGGAGCATGTGTTAGCTTCTCTAACATAAAATTAAGATCCCAAGGAGGAGCCACCAGTTTACTTGGAGGTCTCTTATACAAACCCCTTTCAAGAACATTTTGTCATGAGACTGCCTTAAAAGAGGAGGATCCATGGGCAGACATGCTAAAGTGGCTGATAAATGAACATTGATAGAGGAATAAGAATGGCCATAGGATAATAACTTACAAAAATACTGTAAAATCAGATAACAACTAGGCCTGAATGGGTGCTAGTCATGTTCTTGACACCAGTTAAAACACCTTTTCCATTTGTTAATATATGATTTTCTAGTAGCAGGCTTTCATGCCTCCATTAGTACCACTGCACATCCTCAGAAAAAAAGGTACCTAAAATAAATTAAGACCATGTTATTTAATCAGTCAGTTGAAGACGATTAAAGTCAGGGTATATCAAACACCCCTGTTGTTGTGTGAGTAGATTCATTCTGTGAGGAAGCTTGTGGTAATTGCCCCTGGACATTTCCAAAAGAAGGGAGAAGCATGGTTTCCTGGGCCATAAGGAAGTCACCACAATGACCTTGAGGGATTCCTCCTAAATATTCAGAAGTACCCTGGATATTAGTGGAAAGGGTGGAAAGGCATACAGGAACATTCCTATCCAAGGAAAAGAAAAGGCATCTGTCTTCCATGCCTTCTTGCATAGAGTCCTAGAACAGAATTTTGCTAGTTGATTATTCAGAGAGGAAGCAAAGAGGTCTACTTGAGGAACTCCCACCAGATGGGTCAAATATTTGAAGACCCCCTCATCTAGTTTCCATTGTGAAGTTCTGCCTTGGTCCTGCTCAGCTTGTCTGCTAAACAGTTTTGCTTTGACAGAATGTAGGATGTCTTGTAGAGTGAGATTGTGCTCTGATGCTATATTTCAAGCTAACGTGGCAAGTCTACACAGGGGATATCACCTGGTTCCCCCTTGCTTGTTGCTGTATCACACCACTGTGGTATTGTCTGTGACCACTTGAAGAGTTCCTGGAGACCAAAGATGGTCCAGAGAGTTGAGTGCCTTTATCAGGACAAGCATCTTCTTGATATTTACGTGCTTGCATCTGACCTTGGTGTTCAATGCCCCTGCACTTTTATCCCTCCCAAAACTGCTCCCCAAGCAAAGTCTGAAGCATCTTTTATTTTTTATTTTATTTTACATTTGTTGACCGGGCTAGTCTAGCTGGATACATGTCCATTTTCAGTAGAGGCCCGGGGAGAAAAGCTCCAAAGAACAGAGGTAGTTTAACAAAAACATCAGAAGATCAAGTAATTAATATTACATTCATAGCCAAATAAAATGAGCAAAAGGGTTATACAAATTATTTAAAGAGGAAAACAGACTTAGATAGATGGACTAACATGGCTATATTGTGGACCCTTACGGGTTTGGGTTTGGTAGAGGCTTGGTAGGCCTAGGATGTTTGCTATTAGTCTGGATTAGAGCAAGGGCATAGCCATTGGGACTTTAGGAGATCTTTGAGGTGTTTTTTGAATTGGTGGAGGGAGGTCATGTGTCTTAGGTTGTTTGGGAGGGCATTTATGGTGACTGACTGCTTTGGAGCAAGGATGGAAAAGGGGAGACCTGGGTTTAAGGATATTTGCTGTCTCCACCAAAACATTTATTTTCTGACAAACCTTAGTACTGGTATTTGAAAAGATAAAGGGTGTTGATGCTGGGACCAAAGAGATTTCAGATACCACAGTATCTTTTTCATATGGAGTCTTGCAAGGGGTATCATAAGAATCAAAGATGCCATGACCCATGAGACACAAACTTCTGAGGTATTCTCTCACAGTGACCATAGTCTGAGTGGAAAACCTTGGAAAAAGAGCTAGATAAAGATGTATTTTTTTCTTGTGGAAGACAACTTGTTTGAACTGAAGTGTCCAGTCGAACACAATCCTGTGTGAGAGAATCAAGGAATACTTTTAAATGTTATCTTGGAATCCCAGCTTGTACAAGAGATATCTTACCCAAGAGAGAGAGAGAGAGAGAGAGATGCCTGACATTTTAAAATAGACTCTGCAAATATAGTCATCTAAATATGGAAAAATGTGGATACCCTGCAGCCTGCAATGAGCTATAATTGGAACCAGACACTTTGTGAACACTCTTGGTCCAGTGGATAGTCAAAAGGGTATGGCAGAGGTCTGATAATATGATCCAGACACACAAAACTTTAAGAAAGGCCTAAAGTTTTGGTGAATAGGAATATGATGATAAGCATCTTTTAAGTCTACTGCTACCAGGAAACATGATAGTGGAAGAAAAAGCAACATCTTGTGAAGTGGCATCATTTTTAATTTGGGCACTATCACAAACAGGATTAGGAAAGAAAAATCCAGATTTGATCTCCAAGCATTTTCTATTATTTTCTTTTTTTGGTACTAAGAACATCCTTAAATAAAGCCCCTTCCCCACCTTGGAAGTATGAACTGGTTCTATCACTCCTTGGGATAACATGTGATGAAGAACAGGAGGAAACAAAAGAGTCTGATCTTCCATATTACTCAAAAACAAAGCTGTTTTAAGGTGAAACAGCTCACAGTACACCTAAATAATTAGTATTCCCTTTTAAAACAATAATCACAAATACACCCACAATGTCTGACTCATTGTAATGACTACCAACATCATTCAATATGATAACCTCTACTTCATACGTTCATAGGTAGGTACTAGGCTATTGGCCCTAGGGCCTATACAAGCTAGCCAAAAATGTACCCTGGCTTTCGCCACCCAAGAAAATTATTTTCCTGTGCCCCTGTCAAACAGAACCACAGAAGTGATCCCCGGGGTGAATTTCCTATTACCCATCCAATCATCAAGATTTTTCTTGAAGAGTGCTAATGAGGAGCTCTGTTTGACATAGATAGGTACTCTGTTCCAGAGTATGGGAAGTCTCTGGGACAGGAATCTATCCCTCCAGCATGTTCTGTTTATTGTGGTGACAAGGTTTAGGTCCCTAGAGCATGTAGCTTGGAGGGATTGGGATTTTTTTAAGTGGAGCATGTCCAACAGCTCTGGGTTTGACACAACTTTGTATGTTAGGCAGAGATCACCTCTGAGTAGGCGATATGCGATGGAGTAAAGCTGGAGTTTTTTGAGACGGTCTGCGTAAGTCATCTGTTTGAGGCCAGTAATCCTCTTTGTGAGGTATTTTTGCGGCCTTTCCAGTTGTTGTAGATGTCTTGTGAGGTACATACCAAAAGGGGCGTTGTACTCTGTAATGGGTCTAATGAGTGATGAGTAGAGGGGAACAATGACCTCTTTTTTTCTGGATGAGAAACCTTCTGTGATGAGGTGTGCCATGTAGAAGGATTTCCTGACCACTTTGACGATGTGATTATCAAAGGAGAGATTACTGTCCACCTGTGTCCCAAGGTCTATTATTACACTTTCAGTGTTAAGTAGACTACCGCCTATGTGGTAGTTCATGGGTACAGAATTTTTACCAAAGGGGATGACAATGCACTTTTTGGCATTGAGCTTGAGACCATGTCTTTGACACCAGGCATCTGTCCCAGTGAGGCCCTTTTTTAGGATGTCCACATCATTAGGAGTTTCAATTATGGCTCCTAGTTTGAAGTCATCTGTGAATTTAGTTAGCCAAAGACCTTCTGTGTTAGCCTGTACTTCAGAGAACTAGATACCAAACAGGAGAGGACCCAGAACTGAACCCTGTGGTACTCCACTTGTCACTGGTCTGAAGTCTGATTTGGAGTCTGCTACTTTCACAGTGTGTGTTCTTTCAGTAAGCTAGTTGGCAACCCATCTTGTGACATAGGGATTTATACCTAGTTTAGTGAGTTTATCTATAATTCCAGAGTGGGGGATGGTGTTGAACACCTTGGCGAGATCTAGATAGGCTGTGTGAACCACCTTACCCTCATCTATGGCTTTGGTGACTACTTCAAAGAAGTCTATCAGGTTTAGGAGACATGATCTGCCTTTTACAAACCCAAACTTTGTGGGGTCCAGGGTTTGGAGATCTCCAATGTCTTTGTTTATGAGTTCCATGATGATACGTTCCATGGCCTTGCAGACGAGGCTCGTCAGGCTAATGGGGTGGTAGTTCCCGGGGTCTGTTGTGCCCCCCCCTTTGTGGAGTGGGATAACTGTCGCAGTGCGCCATTCAATGGGCACAAAGCCTGAGGTGAGGCTATGATTGAACATGGTACTTAGGTGGGGTGCCAGTTCATTCTGTAGTTCATGTAGAAGGCAGCCTGGGATGTTGTCAGGTCCCATGGATGCTGAGTTCTTGGCTTTGGATAGTGAAGTTTTTACCTGTGTAGCCATGATTACAGGAACTTTGCATTCTTCCAGTATAAAGATGAGCCCTTTAGGGGGTGAGAGGGGGTAAAGTTAGCACTGAACCTATCTGCCAGGATGTTGGCAATATCAGTTGGTTCTGTATATTTAATGTCATTGTGCTGTAACTCAGAGCAGATCTGAGTGTTGCCATTGAGATTTTTGACATAGCTATAGAATGCTTTGTGGTTGTCTTTAGAATCAGTGGCAATTTTGTTTTCATAACTAGCTTTGGAGGATTTTATGAGGGATCTCAGCTTCTTACTGAGGCTGACCAGGGAGTTCCTCCAATCGTGGGATTTTACTCTTTTTTTGCAAATGCTTCTTTCTTCTGTTGTAGAGTTTGTTTATGGCAGAAGACCACCAGACTGGCTTCCTTTTTTTGCAGGATAGCATCTTGGTTCTGTTAGGGATAGCACGATCCATGCACTCGTGTAAGTGCTTATAAAGTGCATTTGTGTAGGATTCAGCAATCGTACCTCTATTGTCCATCTGCATGCGTGTCATGAAGTTTGCCACTTCTGTCTTAAGAAGCGTGAAGTTGGCTTTGGAGAAATTTGTTACAGTTGTTTTCCTAATGGGGGGTGGGAGCGGGATGTGGATGTCTAGGGTGATTAGCTTGTGGTCAGATCTGACCTATGAGGAGCTGACCTCTGGTGATGACCAGGTCTAGGATATTGCTGCCTCTGGTGGGGGTGTAGATAAGTTGATCCAAAGCATTAGAATTGATGATTTCCAGAAAACGTTGAGCAAAAGAGTTGGTACATGAGTAGTTTTCCCAGTTAATGGTAGGGTAGTTGAAATCACCCATTATTAGAGTGTTGGGTTGTACCTTAATATTTTCCAGTGTAACAAGAAAAGAGGAGTGGGAATCCTGGGGCATGGTGGGGGATCTGTAGCAAGCTGCAATCTGGATTGTGGTTTTGCCCAGAGTTAGTTGAACTTGGATAATCTCGGATGCATTATGCTGAGCAACTAGCTTAGAAGTGTGGATATCCTTAATGAATATGGACACACCTCCACCTTTAGTGTTTTGGTCTGGGTTTGGTGGCCGAAAGGTGTGGTATGAATTATAGCCTGGTAATGCAGGGGTGCTCTCTGGAGCTTTGAACCAGGTCTCTGTCACTGCACAGATGTCAATGTTCTCCATTTTAAGGAGTGCCTCGAGTGAGTGCATTTTGAGGTTTAGACTTCTAGCATTGAGTAGCATTACCCTCAGATTTTGCTTGCTTGTACCTGTTACGGTGGTGAATTTGTCATTTGACCCTTGCCTAAAAAAGGCACTATAGGGGTGGCAAGTTTCAACAACTTCTATATATGATAGATCAGAACACAGCCAAATGCATTCAATAAGTTGTGTCCTTGTTCACTTAAATGACACCAATGCAGATAGATACATAAACAGATATAGATATAGATATAGGGATCTATGTCAGATGATCGACTTTTCAGAAATTCAAAAAATACCAAAAAGACCATGTGATCAAATTTCCGAAAACTTGAAAATATAAAATAAAAACACACAAAAAATCTACCTCTTTTATGTTTTTGTGGCAGAACAAGCCCCCTCCGCCCCCCTGCAAATTATATATACCAACTCTGAGAGCGCACTACTGTGAGAAAAAGGGTAAATTTCCCAATCTTCACTGTACAGCGATTTCCATTCATAAACTTTGGGTTTTCAAAAACTTGATTATATGGTCTCTACCATATAGAGTTTGAGTTTCTGAAAACTCGATCAACTGCTAGAGACCCAGATATAAGTACAGATATAGATATAGATATAGACAGATATGGAATACATTCAAAATATTAAAGATTAAAAGAAACACAAAATACTGAATCTCAAAACCTTGAAAAAAAGCAAAAACAATAACAAACTTTTTTTTTCAAGGCCACAAGCCCCCCACACTCTCAACCTACTGTGAATTATATATACCAACTCCAAGACTGTACAGCTCTGGGGGAAGGACAAACTGCTAATTCCTAGAAATACTGGCATCCAAGAAAAAAGTCAGTTTGATGTTCTGAATGTTCAAAACACACACACACACATCTGCATACACACACATATACCCACACACACACATCAGAGTGGATACTAAATAATTTCTAGACTGTTTTTTTCTTGTAAGAGTTCTGGTTAATAGTTACACATACTATTTGTCTTTTTTTTTGCAAGAGCACTGTTTTTTGGTGTAAACATACTTAAAGCATGTGATACTTTCTGTGCTGGGATTCTTGTATTAAATATTATGGTAAAATAGAGCACATGACAGCAGTAACTAAGTGAAAACATCTGCTGTGATGGTCTTCAAAAGAGAGGGCTGTAGCCCAGGAAGATAGAGGTATTGCCTGTCATGGAAGAGGGAGAACTTTACCAAGATTCAGGACTCTTGGTAGTAGCCAACTGGTAAATTTATTGCATGACAGAAGACCAGGAAGTAACTAGAAGGATGCTGGAGGAGCCAGATGAAGAAAGACTTTGATTTTACCAAGAACTGTTTGATAGCTTTTCTTGATGTGGATATCTGCATTACCTGTAAGACTTCTGTGTTGTGTTGCTCAAAGCCGACATGTTGGTTTCATTTACTTGCTTGTCACTGTTAATAAAGTGCACTAAATTTGTGAAACCTGCTTCCCAAGAATTTCGGCCACTACACTGGTGATTTTGTCATCTGGGCAAAATTTGCTCATCCTACCATATTGCAATACGTTGTTCTGGCTTCATAGCTTGTAGCACACCTATGTGCCCGAGACTTGTTTTTCCATTCGGAAGTAGAGATACCTGATCTCCTAACTGAGGAGGGCTAGAAAAAGAGAGAGAGAGATAGACAGTGATCTCTGTTGTATGAGCTGTCAATTTTTGTTTTGTCCAAAATGGAAATTGTTTTTGGAATTCTAGTACAGGACAGCATGATTTTTTTGCAGTCTATGTTGACTTTTCATGAGAATAATTAATCTATCAACAGACGTCAGTCAATCTTCAAGAAGAAATATACCTGTTAGCATCTGTGATGCCCACCCCAAGGCCTACTCCTCCAATGAAATAACTCACTGAAGATAACAACATAGAGGAATATTGGATTGTCTTTATGATGTATGCAACCAAGGAAAAGAAGATTCATGCTGACTGGGACAACATTTTTTCTTCTTAACTAATAGAAGTTTTGGAGTGTAACAAACTGCAAAAAATAGTTCTTGCTATGCTAACTATTGACAAATTGAAGACAGAACACCAAGTATTTTATGTAAATGGTCTTTTCAGCTTAACCCTAAGAGTACTGAAAGGCTAATTGTGCTATAGCTAATGAAATCTTGCATAAAACTGTATATGTTAAGCCTGAAGTAAAAAATGTGCAGTTATCAGCAAATACTCAGAAAATGTCAGTAATGATATATTGCAAATGTGTGAGGAAGGTTGACATTGTTAAGAATTGGATAACTAGTAATGCTATATAAAACAGAAATGTGATTTTTAACCAAGCTGTTAGGAATGACAATATGAGTGCGACATCTTTCATGCCTATCCCATGGTGGAGGGGGAGGAGAGGGCATTTCCTGTGTGGAGGCATAGTCTATTGAGGGGCGTAGCCCTCGTTTGTAAAAGGCAAACATAGGAGAGGGGGAAATCAAGGGGTATGTCAAAAATGAAAAAAATCTCCTGGTGGAAGCAGTCAATGGCACAACTCTTCAGGATACCCTTAAATTATATGCTGATCCCAGACTTTGAAGAGAGATAGCATGGAGCAATAGGACAGGCTAGTGGACATGGGGATGACCAAACTTAACGGGGTAATCATTAAAAATGAAGCAGTGGGAGGACAAAAGATTTCTTTCACTTCAAGGTGCTGTGGAAATTGTGTGGGTGGGAAAGAGTGCAGGTAAATAATCTGTGGTCTGAATATGCTTCAAGCAACACTGGTAGTAGGGAGGAACCCTCACAGTTCTGAATATACTATCATAAAATGAGAGAGGACACCAGCAGCTTGACACACTATTAAAAATATGCAGCCCTGATAAAGAAAAAGAGATATGCTCAGAAACTTCAGATGAAACTAGAATGTGGCTTTAGCTAAAAGGCAGAGGAAAATGTGCATTATCACAAAAACCTAGTGGCTGAGTTAGCGTAGATAGTGAATAAACCTTAGTGCATAATATGGAACCTTGCACAAAGACTGCAATCACTAAAGTATTGAAGAATGCCTGCATGGAGTGAGAAAAGGAAAACCCACAGTGATAAACACACAAAGAAAAGAACAGCAACCTGAACAGATCCCCAAGTTTTCCTTTGTAAGGTAAAACAGAGCTGGTCAGGCTCTTGGCAGTAGGTACTTAGAAAAACAGAAGTTACTGAGGTAGAAATTAAAAAAAATTCCACATGCAAAAGAAAGTCTATGACATAAATAACGTTGTGTATCAAAGGCTAGAAAAAAAACGATATAGATGTATACTTAGGTGAAGAAGCTATACCTTCCTCTTCGTGTTAGCCTACTGATGAGACTGTCAGTGACTTTGCAGATTTGCAGATAAACAATAAAGATTTTAAGAAAGCATGATAGGAAGATGATATAGTAAACAGAACCAGAAAAAAAAATCAGCCAGAGTAGAAGAAGCGACAGATAAGCATGGTGCACCCATCTTATAAGGACAAATAAAGGCAGTGACGAAATACAATATCAACATTTTCTTCAAAAACTTTTTGCAACATTTTTGAAGAAACTGACAGTCATAATTTAGGGGACACTTTAAAATATACAAAAGTAAATCTAGGACCTTAGCAAGGTTTTATTGGCCTAGTGTAATGAAAGCTATTGAGAATGTATATGCATTATGCTAAGAATGTCACATTCCTGTACCACACGCTGGCTTTAGAAGTCTGCGGATAGCTATGCTTATTATTTTAGACCCATACAAGAGAATAGCCATAAATCTTGTAGAGCCATTTGTAAAGTTTAGTAATGGTTACCAGTACATGTGTTGAATATTGACTATGGTACCAAATTTCTTGGAGCCAATGCGAAGTCAATAGCCAAAGAAGTAGTGTTTTTTTCTAGTCCTTTTCTCTAGGGCAGAGATATTCAAAGAAATGTTCATAGACAAGCGAACCTTATATATGTAGAGGATAATTCGTCAACTTTTCCAGAGTTTTAAAGTAAAACAAGAATTTCAGTGTACCACCCTCCAATTGATGGGAGTGATTTAATAAATCTCTACTAAAGAAAGCCTGAGATCAGTCACTTCCTTACCACATATTTGCTCTAAGAGAAGTACCATAAGCTTCATCAGGGGTGACCTCATTTTAGCTACCATATGGTTGACATCCCCAAGGCTTGTTGGATATAGCTAAGGCAACATGAAGAACAGAAACCCTCAATTATAAATGTAATGGTACACTAGACAAACTTGCATGATAGCTTGAAAAATTATAGCGCAAGAAGTGAAGGAGCAGATACAGAGCACAAAAAATGCAAGAGAGGCTGTATTCCAAGCATGTTAGTCTCAGGGAATTTAAAATATGGGACAAAGTGTCAGTGCTCATCTTCTCTGATGAGAATAAATTCCCACCAAGATGACAAGAAATGTCTGAGGTTACAGAGAAAAATGAATGAAATGACCTGCAAAATAAGAGAGACTGGAAAGAGAAGGCCAGAGTAGGTATACCACATAAATATCTTAAAACTATGCAGGGAAGCTGAAGCTTATGTAGTTACTCTAGGAGCAGAGAAAGATATCAATAGTATGGTTCCAGAAAATACTATTCCTGGCATTCAGATAGATGAAACGTAATCTAAGGCACAGAAACAAGAAGTGGAAGAATTCCTTCCGAGAAACAAAGAGGATTTTCAGACCTATGTCATAGAACAAATTTATTTGAATTCATATTGATACTGTGCTAGGGAGAAAGTGCACTTAAAATCATACAGAAAAGCAGTAGATAGGTGGGAAAGTTAGAAAGGTGCTTAATTTGCCATGTATTGAGGAGTCCCAAAATGAATGGAACAGTTTGATTGTCTTGATCACAAACCAGATGGTGACATACAATTTTTTGCTGACTTTCAGAAACTGAATGAGACACCCAAATTTCGCACTTATCAAATGCATTGCATGGATGAGCTTATATGAGAGACTAGGCAAAGCAAAGTTTCTAATCAAACTAGTTATATCACAAGGGTAGTGGCAGATCTCCCTTACCCCTGAAGTCAATGAAAAGGCAGCATTCTCAACTGCTGAATATCTCTTGCATTATGCTGTCTTACCTTTTTGTACTTCAGAAAGTTCCCACAACTTTTGAAAGGCTCAAGGAATAGAGCTTTGTAACCTCACACCAGTTACCCAGCTGTGTACTTTGATGACGTGGTAATTTATTCAGATGACTGTGAATCATATTTAACCAAAAGTACAAGCTGTAATAGAATCTTTACGACATGTACGCCTCATTGTTAACTGCCGCACCTCTATACTCTTTGCAGATTGTCTTTTTTGCCAGGTAACTCCTGACTGCCTGAATACACACACAATGTAAATAAACATCGTCACTATAAATGTTAAATAATCAAGGTTTTACTTACTGTACTCTGATTCCCCTGGGATTACCATTGTCACTGTTGCACCTGTCCAGTCTCACATCTAAATTAAACTACTTGATCTCATGCTTATCCTTAACACATCACTTTCTCCGACTATTTAATTTGTATGTAGCATTGTTTATTCTTTTATTCATCTTATCATAGTTACTGTAATTAGTATTTACCATACTGTGTATCTATTTTTTATTCTTTTATGTGTTGTATTGTCATTAGTAACTGTTAAACATGTTACATAACAGTGGAGCTTTTCTCCCTGAGCCTCCACTGAAAATGAGCCTCGACCTATCTGAACAATCTAGTCAACAAAACATAAATAAATAAGTAAAATAAAAATCAACGGTCTTCCAACAATATATTATACTGCACTTTTCTGACTGCCATAAGTGCCAGGGACTCCAGCTCTTGAATCAGAGAACCTGTTATACTTTGAAAATCCATCAAAACTGTAACAGAAATGAAATAGCAACTATTTTGCAATGATGTTAACAAAGTTGGCATTTGATCTTATTGCCCCACCAAAACACAGACGCCCACAAACACACACACACACACACACACACACACACACACACACACACACACACACACACACACACACACACACACACACATACATATATGCACACATGCAGTCAGCGTGAACTGAATACTAATTCTGGGACGATCTCCACAATCTCATTACATTCTGATTGCAAAGGTTTACTATAAATGTAGACAGACAGTAGAACAACATTTTGTAAATCTTAAAGAAGTGAGCTGGAACTACAAAATTTCACTTCTCATTCTGAATATTTGTACTGCTTTACTAAGTTGCTATGAGCGACCTATAGTAAAATGCAGATATTTTGCCTCCTAGTTACTCACAGATATAATACAGGACAAAAGCCTAGCCATACTGCAGCCTAGTTTGTCACACTTAACATGGGACAAACGCAAATTCCTTTCAAGACGAGACAGTTATCGGGATTACATGAGCAGTGTTAGAATGATATGTTTTTTTCACTTTTAAGAATCTGGGTATATTAGGGTCAAAGACACCAAACAGCCTCATGCAACTGTTCTATTTGCAAACAATAAACATTTGAAAAGATTTAAAAGATTCACAACTTCAGAAGAAGTGGTTCCTTCTTCCTGCTGCATAAATGAGATCACAAAGCTAGTTCACCAACAGTACACAGAACACAGGAGGAGGATGTGAAAGCTTATTTCACATAAATGGCAATATTTTGGACTATATCTGTACTCAGACTTCTGAGAAATATTTTATTATAGTTCCAAGTTGACAAACTAAAGAATATAACAAAATACATTTTGCAGTATATCAAACACTTAAAACACTGCTTTGAGTAGCAATGCAAAAGTAATTAAAACACTATCAAATAGAACACATTTTAAAAATTGAAAAAGATATCAAAATACTTTACCTCTTCTATCAGTTTCTGTTTTTCTTCTTTTGCACAGCATGTTTGTCATTCTGTAAAATAATTACATCCTCCATTCTTGTTTCCACTGATTTCTTCCTGGCATTGAGACACTGAATAACCACCCTTTATCCGAGTCACTTATTCATTTTCATACAACTGAAACTCAGTTGCAAAACCACCGCATTACAGCTTGATAACAAGGAGATCCTTGTCAGCCTCTTTGCTGGCTGTGTGCCCTTCGTACTGCTGATGAGCAGGTTTCAGGCATCTGTGTAAGTAGAACTCACTGAAGCCAGACGTGGTTTGGGACCTACTCTATAAAACAAAGTGCTGCTTTATATACTCCTGCACACAGTCTGCAACTAAATGACTTTGTCGATTTAAAGAACCAGTTTACAGCTTTCTGTACCACTGGAACTTATGAAGCTATTTATTACAACATGTTAATATTCAGTCAACAAAATCTGAACCAATAAAGCAATCCATGCAAGTGCAGATGTAAAATAACCAAGATTATATCACAAAGTGGTGAATTATAGATTACCTGAGGTTAAATGTTTTACTTATAGTGATATTTATGAAATACATGAAGTTGCATACCTTTTACAATACACTGACAAGTAATAATAATCCTGTTTGTTAACCTGGCAGGCCTACTGGACACACAGTCCCTTTTCAGTGGCAAAGTGGAAGCAGTGGGTGGTTAAGTGACTTTCTCAAGGTCACACAGTAGGCTGATGAGGGGTGAGGGAATCAAACCCTATACCATAGACGATACAATTCACAACCTTAACATGTACACCAACTGCTAGACTGCAGTAGTAGAAGAAGACAGATAGTCTGTAGTCTGTCCATATACTTCTACCATCCTGAGGCAGCTACCATGTATTTTCCATACTGTGCCTACAGAAATAAATAGCTGCCTTAAAGGTTCCTTCCTACCACCCATTCAGATAATGGAGTCTACCTGTGAACAGCTGTCTCTGTGAAAAATTATTTTGATATGAACATTGAATTTTAGTTACCTTTTATCTGCTTATCATGCCCAGTCCTTCCTTTTGTTCTAGGGTAATCTCATAATGTTTTCTGATGAGCACCTAATGTTCTTATTACAACAAATCCCCTTATCGTTTCACTTCTCTAGTGAAAAAATAGTTGAGCTCCTATAGCATCACCTCATTTGTCATGCCCTCACTTCAACTCGTTATCCTAGACAGCTTCTTCTGCTCCCACTCTATTAATGTCACCTTTCCCCTATATAACCTCCGAAGCTGCACATATTATTCTAATTGTGGCTTAAACGGCGCCTAATAAAGGAGCACTATCACCATCCTATCAGTCGATTATACCTCTCTAGATTTATACTTCAACATTCAGTGTGCATTAATGCCACCCATTCACTGTGATCCTGATAACATCCCTCCCCATCATGTCTCCCAATATTCCCTGTATTTACTCCTACTTCCTCCCTGCTCTACCTCCTTTTCTTCCATCTGTAATATCAAGTCACATTATTTTAATGATGGATAAATTGAATGCTACTGTCAAATATCTTTATATTAATATCATGTTTCCTTAGAATTCTATATATTAGACCATTCTCTATGGTGTTTCTGTTCTTAAATTAGTGCTTCATTAGAACTATATCTATCAGACCATTACTGTATGATGTTTGCACCTTTATTGTAGGGTTTTCCTTAGAATTCTGCATATTATAACATTACTCTATGTACTTTTAGTCTCATTGTTTATAGCTTTTTCCCCCTGGACCACCAATGAAAAAGGGCTTTTCTTGCCCAGTCAGACTACCCAGGTCAACAAAAATAAATAATACATAAATAAATAAAAGTGTTCCACTATAATAACTTCTATGTCCTTTTCCTTTTCTGAATTGTTTAGCTTGAGTCTTCCATTTGTATATTCTGCCCCTGAGTTGTCATTCCCCAGGTAAATCAGTATACATTTTGATGTGTTGAAGTGAAGCTGCAATGTTTACGGATCATGTTTCTGTATTGTTACATTCCTTCTTCTCCACAACTGCTGTTACCCTTAAACTTAGCATAATCTACAAGGAGATTAATCCAGTTTTCAATTTCTTGTATGAACTAGTCCTACCCTCCTTCCATCACTGGCAAACTTTGACTACGTTCAGAGAGAAGGTATTAGTAAAATCTATTTCTTAGACAAAGATGAACTATATTTTTGTCTAGGCTATATTATCTGGTCATCTTTGTGTGTAATGTCATCACAATGAACTGCAGCTTGTGAATACTTTATCTATTTACAATGTTGTTTTACAACTTTTTATAGCTATCCAAATATTTTTACTATGTATGTGTACGTTCACACTGTATGAAATGAAGTTGAATTTTTACTTAGTTACTACTTCATTCTTCTGTATTAGGCTTTGTAATAACTTTATTTAACTGTAACCATATTATGTCAATGTGGAGCTTTTCTCCCTGGGCGTCTGCTGAAAATAGGATATTATCCCAGTGGACTTTCCCAGTAAACAAATAACAAATAAATAAATAAAATAAAGATTAGAGACTAACACATTAAGTGAGGCCTGTTCCAAGACTGAAATCTGCAGAATACCATTTATCAGCTTCTTATCCTTTCAAACCTCCCACTTAATTAGTACCCTCTGATCCCAGTTATCTAACAAACTTTTCACCTAGCAGCACACCTTCCTACCCAAACCCATTTTTGTCAACTTTGCAAAAAGCCTGAAAATTAGAACAGCATCAAGAGGCCTTGTTGAAATCCACAGACTCCTCAAGATGGTTGTCCCTCTACACTCTGCAAAAAGATCCAAAATCACACAAGGAATGCTGAGAACAAATCACTTTATGACGCAAAGCTTTCGGGTATGAACCCTTTCTCAATACTAAATACATACATATACACAAAGCAACTGCTTTTATACAGGCCTAGTAGTCATGTGACTGCAGCCAAAGTCACATGACTTATTCAAATGTACAATTTAAAAAAAATTTAAAGAAACACACTGCAAAAAAGCATTTGTTAAAAAAGAAACTAGACATATACATATATATGATCACATTTCAAAACAATATCTAGCACATATATATTCTTAATTATAAAAATATAAAAATATACATATATACCTATATGTTTAATATAAACTCTAAAAATATTAAAACATAGGTGTACACATGTACACAACAGATGCACTTATTAACATCAATGTATAAACATGCTCATGCGCACAGATTAATAAAGGTATCATTTCAACTTGCGTTGTAATCCAATAAGAATGGGTTTAATGCTTACTGTACTGTTAAGGCCAGGAGGACTATCAGCTCCCAAACGTACTATCCATTGATATTCTTTAGTTTCAAGAAAATTATTAATATCACCACATCTGAGTGAGGGAATCACCAAATCAATGACCCTAAATCTAAATGTATGCCTGTCCCCACAAGTCTCAATATGCTTATACAAGGCATTCTGACTATACTTCCTCCTGATTTCTGATTTGTGTTCAATAATCCTGTCCTTAAGTCTACGTGTAGTCTTACCAATGTAGTATGCAGGACATACAGAGCATGATGCCATGTACACCACATTGGTAGTAGTACAAGTAGCTCTTACAGAGAATGTATATGTATAGTGTGTGATCGTGTGCACATAACTATTAGATTCCACATATCTGATCAAGTCTGAGCAACAGGAGCAGTTGTGACATGCATAGGTACCAAAATTAAGTGTAGGGCAGATGGGTCTATCAAAGCACAAATTCAAAGAAGGGCGAAAATCTTTATAGCATAGCATACTTTTGAGGGTTTTCATATTTTTAGATAGATTTGAAGACTGAAATTATTAAATTAGATGAAGAACTGAAATCACTTGTATGTTTTTCAGAGATGTCATCCAAATATAACCATCTATTCAGTAAATTTCGTGAATTAGATGACAAGCTTGAGCTAGTTAAGAAAAGAAAACTTTCTCGAGACATTAATGATTTCAGAGTGGGTCACATCTTCTCTTGGCCCAGGAATGACCCAAGAGAATCAACTATGGTAACATCCAACAAAAATCATAATGCAAAAACTTTTGCTGGTACTTCTATTAGGGCGCTAGATGCATTTCAGCCCCTTGATTCAAATCTGACTGTTGGCGCCAATTTTATACAAACAGACACTGTCACTTTAACTCCTTCTGAGTCTGTAACCATTGCCTCTTCTAGTAGCGTTAACACTGACGCCGTAATGACGTCCGCTATGGATACCTCATCAACTGCTGCCTTGAACTTAGTATCGGATGTGCAGCATGTTAATAAAAAAACGCATCAGTCGACTTTAAACTTCACAGAGAAGCGGTTTCAGTTAGAGAAACCGGAACGTGTGCAGGACTCTTTAAACAAGAGGGAACCATTATCGATGAAGCTAGAGACTTCGTCAGTGAAACGCAAGTACGACAGTCCGTTGAGACAGGGCAAGAATGCCCGCAAGTAGTAAGAGGTGTTTTAAACATCTCATCTTTTGTTTTGAGTGACTCTCATGTGTCTCTTCTTTCAAAAGGACTGAGTTTCATACCTATGACTAACTTGGATTTAGTTGATATTATTACCGACTTGAAAATGTTTGTGAGAAATTTAAATTTGAAAATTCTGTTTAATGTCAGTACTGCTCCTAATAACATTCTCAGAAAGCGTGGCGTTTTTATACCTGTGAATACACCCATTACTACTGCATTTTGCAATGTCTGTGAAGCTGATTTTAGGCAACAGTTTAATGTCTGTGATAGAAAGTTTATCTATAACTTAACCTATGAGCAACATCTTGCCTTGCAGAATCTCAAAAGGAATAGTGAAATCATCATTAAGCAGGCAGATAAGGGTGGAAGTATTGTGATCATGGATAGAGCTTGCTATAATTTATCAATGGATAAGCTACTAATGGATACTTTGTCCTTTAAAAAAATTAGTTCTTTGGATGTAAAGAAGCATATTACTGACGTTAACTTACATGTTTATGACATGCAGTTTAATAATAATATTAGTTTGGAATTATTTAACTTTTTTTCTGTACCCTGTCCATCTATACCTCAGTTATACGGACTTCCTAAAATACATAAGTGTTTGTTAGACCCTCCCATGAGACCCATTGTTTCTGGCAATGGGTGGGTAACCGAACCTGTTTCGGTTTACCTTCAGAAACAATTGTTTCCTTTTTAGATAAATGTAATTATGTTCTGAAAGATACTGGTGATTTTCTCTTCAAACTTTCAAAGTGGTATTACAGTGAACCATGTAATCTGAATGATTTTCTATTTGTTACCTTAGACATTGTATCGTTGTTCACTGTTATCCCTAATCTGTATGGCATAGAGTCCATTAGGAAGTTTTTGACTACTGAAAAATCCTTAGTAAGTGATTCTATTCAAAATATATGTCAATTGTTGGACCTAGTACTTAGCCACAATGTTTATATTTTCAATCAACAACCGTATTTGCAGGTTAACGGGGTCGCCATGGGCACCCCCGTGGCCAATACATATGCAAACCTTGTACTGCATCAGTGGGAATTAGACAATTTGCATGATGGAAAAATTTTTTGACACACGTGTTGTGTTCTATCAACGGTTTGTTGATGATTGTTTTTTAATTTGGAATGGATCTAGGGACAGCTTAGAAGAATATCTTGTACACTTGAACAACACGACATCCTTTTTGAAGTTTAAGTCGACCATTACTAGTAAAGAGGCTTCCTTCCTTGATGTTAACATTTTTACAAGGATGGATTATTGGGCACTTCTGTTTTTAAGAAGGAGACATCTGTGGGTAGATATGTGCATGCGGACAGCATGCATGCCCCGCATGTTTTTCGAGGTGTGATTAAGTCTCAATTCATTCGAGTGAGTAGGCTCAACACAGATGATATTGTTTTTTGTGAACAGTTAAATGATACATTTAAGGATTTTGTTGATTGTGGCTATGCATTGTCTATTTTAAATGAGATGAAGAACCAGGTATCTAGCAATAGGCACTCACTATATGCCCCATACTTCAGGAATTATAATATTACGAATCCTGATGTTGTGATAAATCAAGTTGTAAACTCTACTGTGCAAAGATTTAGATATGTGACTGGTTTTGCAAGTAAGGTTTCCCTTGTTAAGCGCACTATCTATAAATATTGGCCTATTTTAATGGCATCCCCTGAACTTACAAAATTGTTAGGTGATAAGCCATTCTTTAGCTTTAGAAATATGAAAACCCTCAAAAGTATGCTATGCTATAAAGATTTTCGCCCTTCTTTGAATTTGTGCTTTGATAGACCCATCTGCCCTACACTTAATTTTGGTACCTATGCATGTCACAACTGCTCCTGTTGCTCAGACTTGATCAGATATGTGGAATCTAATAGTTATGTGCACACGATCACACACTATACATATACATTCTCTGTAAGAGCTACTTGTACTACTACCAATGTGGTGTACATGGCATCATGCTCTGTATGTCCTGCATACTACATTGGTAAGACTACACGTAGACTTAAGGACAGGATTATTGAACACAAATCAGAAATCAGGAGGAAGTATAGTCAGAATGCCTTGTATAAGCATATTGAGACTTGTGGGGACAGGCATACATTTAGATTTAGGGTCATTGATTTGGTGATTCCCTCACTCAGATGTGGTGATATTAATAATTTTCTTGAAACTAAAGAATATCAATGGATAGTATGCGTGTGGGAGCTGATAGTCCTCCTGGCCTTAACAGTACAGTAAGCATTAAACCCATTCTTATTGGATTACAACGCAAGTTGAAATGATACCTTTATTAATCTGTGCGCATGAGCATGTTTATACATTGATGTTAATAAGTGCATCTGTTGTGTACATGTGTACACCTATGTTTTAATATTTTTAGAGTTTATATTAAACATATAGGTATATATGTATATTTTTATATTTTTATAATTAAGAATATATATGTGCTAGATATTGTTTTGAAATGTGATCATATATATGTATATGTCTAGTTTCTTTTTTAACAAATGCTTTTTTGCAGTGTGTTTCTTTAAATTTTTTAAATTGTACATTTGAATAAGTCATGTGACTTTGGCTGCAGTCACATGACTACTAGGCCTGTATAAAAGCAGTTGCTTTGTGTATATGTATGTATTTAGTATTGAGAAAGGGTTCATACCCGAAAGCTTTGCGTCATAAAGTGATTTGTTCTCAGCATTCCTTGTGTGATTTTGTCCCTCTACACTCCCCAGTAATTGTGTCACAAACCTTGATTAAGTTAGCCTGCCAAGCTGTACTTGCAAATGCATCTATGTTGGAATTTATTGAAAAGTATGTTCTGCCCTACCAAACTTGTAAATCTTAATTTCAGGATTTTCTCCATCACTCAGTAGTAAAGGTAGACTCAGTGACACGTAGTTTTCCAGGCTGCTCCCTGCTCTTCCTCTGTAAATCAGTTCTACAACTGCTTACCTGTAGTGCCCTACCACCCTAAGGGGACCACAAAATAGTGCTGTGAAAGGTTTTACAAAACAAAGAGCATTATGTATACTCCCTTGAGGGGAACTCAGCCAGGCCTTGTGGCTTGTTCTAATTTTAGCCATTGCTATGCATTTTCTACCTCTTCATTTGTTTCTCCTTAACTCTCCATCCTCCCCCTCTCTGTCCTGTCTTCTCAGATTGGTGCACGTTATTCTAGGTTTTGGTGAGCACTGATGTGGAATTGTTTAGAATGTTCCCATATTCTTTAGCATCCTTATTTTTTGTTCTTCCCAGGCTATTTCACCAGTTTTACACACTGGCTTCTTTCTCATACAGACTGGAAGAGAACATTCTTTCCTTCCTCTATGCCTCTTGCTAACATTTTTTTTAACATTTTCTTTTCTTTTCTGCCTTACTGTCATTCATTGCTGCTCCTATTTCTAGCCTTCACGTACCCTTCCTAGGGAACCTATCCCTAGACTATCCAGTCCTTATATATAATTTCTGTTTCTGTTATCACTGTCCTTACCTTTCTAGTGAACCATATTAACTGTCTTTTTTTCTTTCTGCCATGGCATCTCTTTTCAATCCTTTTACCTTAACCTTCAGATTGACCCTTTATTTTCTCTTACACTTTCTTTACTCCCTTTTTATTCTACAGCCTAATCAGGTCCCTGTTGTGAACCATCCTATTCTGTTGTACTTAGCTTCTTTATAACCTTAGACTTTATAAGTGCTGTTTGGATTTTTTAAGTTTCTTCTTTGTGATTAACATAAACATGGTATTGTACGGTCACTACTGGCAAGTGGAGATGTGGTTTGTAGTTCCTTCACAGAATATGAGAGCAGGGATTTTCCTTTTCTGATTTCTGACACTATTTCCTGTGTGATCCCTTCCAGGATGATTGTCTCAGTCTGTATGTTTTCTCTGGCCACCCCAGAAGAATACCCTCTTATTTTATGTCCATCCCTCAGCTGTATTCCTTAGTAGCTCATCACTCTGATACTTTCTTCAGGTGGCTATACAGGGCAATGATGCATGAGTAAATACTTTTCCTCCAACTATCTTTATTGCCAGAAAGCTCATGTCTAGTTCTTTACCCTCCTGTCCTTTCCTTGCTGTTATTCTAATTGCCTGTTATAAATGGTGGATTTGGTAATAATCTGTTGTTACTGTTTGATCAGAAATGTATTTATACCTTTTACACTTCTTGTAACCAGCCACAAATCTTCCAAATTTAGGGTGGAATTCATAGACAGCCTGCATAGCATGTAAAACCACACAAGTTGTTTTAAGTACTATGCAAGGCTGTCCCAGTTCATAGTCCCCTTCCCACTCAGTCACAACGAGAAGATCAGTACTACATACGAATGATGTCATCCATGGTGGGACCTGTGCTACATAGTTCCACTAGCCTTACAGTACACTGTTCTGAGTATAAATTGTAATACTGGTCAATTGCCATGCAGACCAGTGTGCAGAATGCATAAGCATATGCATCAGTTTCACTCTGTGCACCTGTGCATTTCAGTGGCAGAAAATCTGTGCAGAGTGAAGCAAAGCAGCTTCAGCCTGCTCATATTGTCAATCTGGGTAAGTTATGTGGTGCAGAGTATGTGTGTGAGAGGCTATGCAAGTGTATATTCAGGTATGTGTATGTGTGTATGGGGAGGGGACAATGTGTGAGTGAGTTCTGCGAGTATAATGTGCATGGATACAATATTGTGCATATGTGTGCTTATGTGTGGAAAATGGCCTGCCTGATGTGAACTATGACTATTATGGATGGAGAGATCATGGATGCACAGTGTGCAGGCAGTGGATGTCTTTATGTCTGGTGCCTACATGTGTCCATATCTCATTGTGTATATATGTGCATGGATGTCTAAGTGTCAGTGCATTGTGTATGCCCGTGTGTTTGAGTGTGGCATCGATCATTACACAAGGGAGGCAAAGTACATCAGGAGAGCAATCTATAGTGGATCTGCTCTACTCAGCCTTCTCCATCTGATAGCAGCTTGGATGGGTACACATTGCAAGTTGTATGAGTGTGTGTGTGTGTGTGTGTGTGTGTGTGTGTGTGTGTGTGTGTGTGTGTGTGTGTGTGTGTGTGTGTGTGATTGTGTGCATGTATATCGTTGTCTGCTTCTATCTGCATATGTGTAGGGGGAGGATGTGCCTGTAGGTGGTCTTCTAGGTACCTGCATTGGTTACTAGCGCAGGTTTGTAAGGCACTCAGCTGAGTAGCTTGAGCAATTCATACTCAGACAAGTTCTTTATTAATTAGATGTATTACTACTTGGAATATGTGTGACTATGAATCACTTAACTAAAGAGCAGCACAGCTCAGCTTATTTATGCAGTGCAAGTTGAGCTGTTGCACTCTTGTCTGTGAATTCCAGCTATGGTCTCTGAATCCTTCCAAAACTACATTTATATATGAATGCCTATTCATTATAAAAATGTATAGAATAAAGCATTGCTAAGCAGCAGTGTTTATTCAGTGCCATTTCACTAGTCACTAATTGTTGTTGCTGTCATACAGTCACAGATTTAAAAGAATATCCAAGTAACCTATCTGCCACCTCTTCCACCTTTAGAAATCAATAGCCTTTGTATTCCTAACAATGTATACCAGTATGTGATGTGAATTTCTTCCTTACTGTATATGTATTGAAAATATGTAATAAAAGTTTTCTTTAAAAAAATCAGTAGCCTTAGCTTTGCAACTGGAAAATCAAACTAAAGCTGTTTCTAATGAAAAAAAGTCATTTTGTCCTTCCTGATGTTGCCTGATGACTCAGTAAATTGTTGCAGAGGATGTGATGCAGTAAGGAAGATCAGAGAGCTGTAGGTTCTATCCCCAAATCAGATGCTTGGTTTCCTGTTCCAGTACTGATGCTGTAGTACTGTTCTCCTGAGACAGCCTTTCAGATGAGACCTTAAAGTGAGATGTTAGCTGCCAAGGTTGGTGGCAGAGCTGGTGGATGTTAAGGAAAACATGGCACTTATCAAACAAAGAGTAGGGCATAATGTTTATTAGGAAATACACTATCTGTAAACTAGAATAGCATTTCAAAATATATTTCCACCCCATACTGCATAAATAATCACTCAGTTTCACCATTAATATTTCATCATTCTCTCATGTATGCCTTATTCAATTTAGAGTAGAGAATATTTTTTTATTAAGAAATGCATTACTTGTAAACTAGAATAACACATCCAAATATATTTTCCATCCCCATACTAAACAGTGGCTTTCACTCCATTTCACTGCTAATAAAAGCCTTATTCATTTCAGGCATGTTGGAGAACTAGAGCCTGAAGTGTTACACAAGACACAGACTCTAATCTTTGGAAGGATAGCAGTCCGTTAAAGGATGCACAGACACAGCAAACACAACTACGGGCAATTTAGAAGATTATGTCTAAACAGTGCATGGTTCGTCAAATCAGGTGCTCAAACAAACCCAACTTTGTCAATTAGAAGAACACTTTGTACTCTAAAATTATGAATACAAAGCCTTTTATTCAGTTGCACAAGAAAACAAACACAGGACCAGTTTTGGCTATTACCATCCTTGACCGTGCATTTTTAAGGTACTTAGGAGCAAGTTATATAGGTGTGGCAGGTCACATGATCCAAATAGCTGACACCAAAATCAGGAAATACTGAACATTCCATTTTAATTACTATACATGACAGTTTCTTTCTTTTTTTTTGCCCCCCCCCCACACACACACACACACAAATTGCATACCTTACAGCTGATCGTCTGCAGCTTTTCACTCCTTTTTCGTCTTACTAAATACCCCTGGTATTACCTCCAGGACTGGGACTGCCTCCACTGTGGGCATATTCCCTCGCTTCATATTGCAATTCCTGTTTGTATTAGACTAACTTACTTTTCATTTCTATACAGGCTGTCTAAAAATTCTCCAAATATTATATGATTGTCATATAACTTGTATCGATTCTTAACCAATGTATTTATATTATGTCTAATTTGTTATAATTATTTGAACTGCAGATGTTTTTGTTTTATTTTTGATAATTGTAAAATTATTGTTTGTAAAATGCTTTGTAATAATTTTTAGCTTTTCTCCCCTGGCCTCTGCTGAAAATGGGCTTCTACCCAGTTGGACTTTCCTGGTAATCAAATGTCAATAAATAATAAAATAAATAAAAATATTGAGACACTGATTTGGAAACTGAGAACCTAGTTTTTAATGGCAATTGTATATGTTGTCATTTACAAAGTGAGAATTTTTGGGATACCTTAACTAGGCACAACTGCTGACATTACTCACATTAATGCATATAATGTCAACCAACTACAGCCCTACCTTCTAATGCTGAATTTTAGCACTTCATCTTATGATCACAGCATGCCCCAATCACAGCAAAATGTCAAATCAAAGGCCAACCCCTCCCTTATGGCATGAATGAGCTGTTGGGCCTCCCCAGCTTCTCCAGTGACCAAGATGCCAACTGATCTCAAGTAACCTGTGTCGGATTAGGCTCCATTCCTCATTGCCACAGAGCTGGGTATACTTAACAGTTTCAGTGGTGCTATATTGAAAATGCTATGGCATAAAAATGCTGTATTAAACTGTAACACCAAAGCAGATTTTTACCTCAAATTCTTATAATGAATATGTTACTGAAGTCTGACAAAGTAAAACAGTGGCTAGATGAATACAAATGAAACTAAGGCAGCCCGAACAAACTAATCAAACAGATGTTTTTCCTAATTAAACATGAATCTTCTAAAAAACTGCAGTAAAGATATAATTAATTACCTAATGCTGTCCTACTGGCAATAGGTATTGATAAAATGATATTGGCAAAAGTGGAGCATAATCTGTTTACACTCATGGGAATTAATAATAATATTTCTTTAGCAAGTCATTTGGCATTGAAAGCAGCAAGATTATAGTAAACATTCAAATATTTCTGATTGAGTCAATAACTTTTATGTTTTTTAATGACATTGTTTTACAATTTTGTCTTATAACATCTTTGTCCGAATATACTATATCGTGTGATATTGTTTGGGCCGATTGATTTGATATTTGAGTGTTTTAGGAAATGGTGGGTGGGGATATACTTTAGATTCTGAGAAAGTTCATTATTATGATGAAAATACTCAATCTAAAGGATTTTGTAAATAAAGTACAGTGGGCCACAGAGTCCTGTGTATATTTTGGACTTCTTTTTGGTGATTACTAATTGAACTCAGGTTGCCTGGAGTATAGTCAGGCTGTTATCCCTCTTGCCATGACACTGGTTTATTTTAATTTTGTAAACTGAATGTATAACTGGAATACATAATGTATGCATAATGTATAACTGGAAACCAGTTGGCATAATGGTTAAGGTCTTCATCTCCCATGTACAAGGTTCAATCCTTGCAGTAATGAGGGTGAGGTCTCTGGAGCGTGTGGTGCGAAGGGATTGAGATTTTGTTAGATGCAGCATTTTTAACAGAGCTGGGTCAGACATGGCTTTTTAAATCAAAGAGATATCGCCTCTAAGTAGGCGATATGAGCAGAGAAGAGTTGGAATTTTTTGAGTCTGTCTATATAGGACAAGTGTTTAAGGCCTAGAATCCTCTTTGTGAGGTACTTTTGTGACCTCTCCAGTTGTTGCAGGTGTCTAGTGAGGTACATGCCAAATGAGGCTTTGTACTCGATGACTGGACTAATGAGGGAAGAGTAGAGGGAGACAATGACCTCTTTCTTCCTGGATGCAAAACCCTTTGTAATTAGATGTGCCACATAGAAGGACTTTCTGACCACAGTGGCAATGTGGTGGTCAAAAGAGAGGTTGCTGTCAACCTGTGTTCCCAGATCTCTTATAATGCCTTCTGTGTTCAGTGGACTACCATCAATGTGGTAATTCAAGGGAACCAGGTTTTTCCCAAAGGTGATGAAGACACATTTTTTGGCATTGAGCTTAAGGCCATGGTTCTGACACTAGTCATTGGTCTCATTGAGACCTTTCTGCAGGATGTCAGCATCACTTAGGGAGTTAATAATAGCTCCCAACTTGCAATCATCTGTGAACTTTGTCAGCCAGAGTACCTTCGTGTTGGCCTGGACTTCAGAGAAGTAGATACCAAACAGGAGAGGACCCAGGACTGAACCCTGTGGGCCTCCACTCGTGACTGGTCAGCAGTCTGACTTGGAGTCAGCTACTTTCACACTGTGGATTCTATCTGTGAGCCCTTTTGCAACCCACCTAGTGATATAGGGGTTGATGCCTAGCTTAGTAAGTTTTTCTATGAGTCCTGAGTGGGGAATGGTATCAAAGGCCTTGGCCAGATCAAGGTAGGCTGTATGGAACCACCTTACCTTCATCCACAGCTCTGGTGATTGACTCAAAGAAGTCTTCCAAGTTGAGCAGGCATGATCTGCCCTTCACAAAACCAAATAGCGTAGGATCCAGAGTTTAGAGATTCCCTATATCCTTGTTTATTAGGTCCATGATGATGCGTTCCATAGCTTTGCATATCAGACTCATCAGGCTAATGGGGTGATAGTTCCCGGGGGTTTGTAGTCACTCCTCCTTTGTGGAGAGGGTTGACTGTAACAGTGTGCCTTTTGGTAGGGACAAAGCCTGAGGTGAGGCTGTAATTGAACAGGGCACACAGATGAGGTGCCAGTTCACTCTGTAGTTCATGTAGAACACAGCCAGGGATACTGTCAGGTCCCACAGAAGTTATATTCTTGGCCTTGGACAGTGCTGTTTTAACCTGTGCAGCAGTAATACTGGGAGCCTGGCAATCTATTGGTATTGTGATTGGCCCTTTGGAGGGGGGGAGAGGGGTAAAGTTAGCACTGAATCTGTCTGCCAGTATATTTGCAATATCTGTTGGCTCGATATAGGAGGTACCATAGTGCAGTAACTCAGAGAAAATCTGGGTATTGCCATGGAGATTCTTTACATAACTATAGAAGACCTTGTAGTTGTCTTTACTATCTGCTGCAATTCTGTTTTCATAGCTAGCTTTAGAGGATTTGATGAGGGTTCTTAACCTATTGTTGAGACTGATAAGGGTTATTTTTCCAGTCTTGCGACTTCACCTTATTCCACATTAGTTTCCTCCTTCTGTTGTAGAGTTTGTTTATGGCAGGGGACCACCAGATTGGCTTCCTTTTTTTTTTGAGGAGAGTATCTTAGTTCTATTGGGTATGGCGAGATCCATGCATTTGTGTACGTGTTCGTACAGTGCATTGGTGTATGATTTGGCGATCATGCTATTATTCTCCATTTGCATGGGTGCTGTGAAGTTAGCCACCTCTGTTTTTAGGAGCCAAAGTTAACTTTGGAGAAGTTTTTCATGGTGGTTACCTTTGTTGGGGGGGTGGGTGGGTGGATTTCCAAGGTAATTAGCTTGTGATTGGATCTAACCAAGGAGGTGTTGACTATTGGTGTAGAGCAATGGTCGCCCATGTTAATAATGACCAGATCAAGGGTGTTGCTACCTCTAGTGGGGGTAAGAATGAGCTGGTCCAGGGCATTGGAATTAATGAATTCCAGAAAACATTGGGCAAGTGTATTGGTACATGAATAGTTTTCCCAGTTAATGGAAGGGTAGTTGAAGTCTCCCAGTATGAGAGTGTTAGGTTGGACCCTAATATTCTTCAGGGTGCTTAGGAATGTGGAGTGTGAATCTTGAGACATGGTTGGTGACCTATAGCAGGCTATAACCTGAATCGCTGTCTTACCCAATGTTAGTTGCACCTGAAGTATCTCAGATGCGTTATGTTGGGCTATCAGTCTGGAGGTGTGTGCATCCTTTATGAATATGGGAACACCACCGCCTTTGGAGCTTTGGTCCAAGTTCTGAGGCTGAAAGGTGTGGAATGAGTTGTAGACTGGTAGTGCAGGGGTGCTTTCTGCTAACTTGAACCAGGTCTCTATTACAGCACAAATGTCGATGTTCTCAATTTTAAGGAGTACTTCCAGCGAGTACATTTTGAGATTTAGACTTCTAGCATTGAGCAGCATGACCCTCAAATTGCATTTGTTTGCATGTTCTCCCTGTGTCTCCGTGGGGTTCCTCCCACTTCCAAAAAACATGCTGAGTGTTTCCATCTCAAACTCACCAATGAATGGCGCTGTGGGCAGCAGCACATACTCTACATAGTGCCCTATAGGGGAAGAGTTTTACAGACTAACCACATTGGGCATCTACTGTGGTGTGCAGTATCCTCAAGATAGGAGAACACAGATCACAGACTGTGCACTATGGCAGGGCTAGCCACTTGACAGTGTAAAATATGGGTCCAGGTGATTCGGTCATGTTGACTAATTTCGCCAGAATGGGCATGGGTAGTTAACAGTGATAAGTGGGTTGAGGACCTAACTTACACCAGGGACTCATGCTAATGGTTGGAAGGGTATACATGCCCTTATTGGCCAGTGTGTGCCCACCATAAAGCCCAGCAGCCCTGGGTCAATAAGCTACTGGCTGGCTGGTGTCTAGTTGCCTAGCCTGGGCTACCTGGGTAGCTCTGTTGAGTGAAAGTTGGGCGTAAAACCAATCAACCTGCCAAACATGAACTGAGAAAAGCTAGGCTTAATGTAGGTTCACTGACAGGACGCAGCTTAGAAGTGGATGACATGATGATACGGAGGAGGTTGGACATCCTGTGTGTCCAAGCTTGGGATCCAGACTCTACTATTTAGGAGGGACACAGGCTAGAAATGGTGTAGGAATTGTGGTGAGAGAGAGGCTTCAGAAGACAGTGAGGGATATTATCAGAATTAATGACAGATGCATGTCAGTCAGACTCCAGTGTAATGATAGGGCAGTATTCATAATCTCAGCCTATGCCCCACAGCAGGGTTGTGATAGTGAAAATAACAGTACATTCAGACAGCAGTTGCAGGACTTACTAGATAAAGCAGGACAACATGAATTAGTGTTGATAATGGGTGACTTACATGCACATATCGGGACAGACAGAACAGGATATGAAGACTGCCTGAGTCCACATGAGTGGGGCAACAGGAATAAAGAAAGAGAGGCCATTCTAGTCTTCTGTCTGGCAAATGGCTTGATAGTAGCCAATACTTGGCTCAGAAAGACAGTCACAAGATGACATACAACATGCAACTCAGGTAGACTCCCTCCTTGTAAGGAAAAGGGGTAGAATACATGATTACAAAGTCATCCCCAGTGAAACAGTCGGTCCACAGCATAAACCACTAGTTGCCACAATCAGCTGCAAGTAGTGGTCAGAGAAGTTTCTAAGGTCAGCAGAGATCAGGCTGAAGACCTGGAAGTTAACTGGAGAGAAATTACAACAGTTCAAGAATTACTCAGGGCTCTAGCACCAAGAAGTGAAGGAAATAGGTGGAGTTGAACAAGAATGGCAGCACCTAAAAACAGCATGTGTTAGGACTACAGAAAAGATATCTGTCCAATCCACATATGGGAAATACGGTATATATAAGGAAAGCTGGTGGTGGAATGCAGAAGTCCAGGAAGTCATCAAAAGAAAGAAGGAGATTAGGAAGAAGTGAGAGATAGAAAAGACTGACCAGGCTAGGAAGGACTACTGGTTGACTAACCAAAAAGCTAAGAAAGAAGTTGCAATAGCAAAGAATAGGGCATGGGAGGCACTCTACCAGCTTCTGGAAAGTGACTCAGTAAGTGGCACAAAGAAACTATATCAGGTTGCAAGGCAAAGGCAGAAAGATAAAGAAGATAGTCGGACATCCTTCATAAGGGATGCCAGCAAACAGGACATCAAAGGCAGATGGAAGGAGTATTTGCAGCAACTTCTGAATGAAGAAAACCCCACAGAAGCTGTATTGCTCCAGAAAGAGCCTACAATGAGAGAAGAAGAGGAGCCCACCATAGAAGAAGTAAGAACAGCACTAAGGAAAATGAAGTCAGGGAAAGCAGCAGGCTCAGATGAAGTCACAGCAGATATGATAAAGATGCTGGGTGAGATAGGGGAGAAATAACTCCTGAGGGTACTCATAGCAGTGTGGAGAGAAAGTTGTATCCCAGATCACTGGAGAATAAACATACTCATGCCAGTGTACAAGAACAAAGGCGACATCCACAACTGTGGGCAGTACAGAGGCATCAAAGTCCTATCACATTGCATGAAAGCTCTGGAGAGGGTGATTGATCAACAGATACACAGAGTAGTCAAATTTAAGATGGGAGATAAGCAGTTCAGATTCAGATCAACATGCAGCACAACTGACCCGATGTTTGCAGTGAGACAGATACTTGAAAAGAAGCTAGAGATGAGGAGATAGTCCAACTGGGCATTCATAGACTTGGCGAAAGCATATGACAAGGTCCCAAGAAAGCTGATCTGGGCAGTACTATGGTAGTCTGAAGTCCCAGAAACATTGGTAGAATTAGTGCAGGCTATGTACAAGGAGCCAATGACTCAAGTGCCAACAGTGTTCGGCTTCACAGAGGGGTTCCCAGTGGGAGTGGGTATACACCAGGCTTCAGCTCTGAGCCCACTGCAGTATATACTAGTGATGGACTACATTAGCAAACAGGTCAGAGGGGACAGATTAACAAAGTTGCTGTATCCAGATGATGTGGCATTACAGGCAGACTCTGAGCAAGAACTTCAGCAAAGGATAGGAAAATGGAATGCAAAACTGAAGGCACATGAGATAAAACTAAGCACAGATAAGATGGTGGTAATGGCAGCAAACTGGGGAAATCAGAAGAAGCTGAGAATAGAGATGGAAGGGAAGATAATGGAACAGGTAAACAGCTTCAAGTATCTGGGAGGAGTGGTTGAGGAGAATGATGTCTGAATGAAGAGGTCAAGGCTAGAATCAGAGGGGCTGCAGCCAACTGGAACAGAGTGTCAGGTGTAGTCTATGACAAAAGAATGCCAAAGAAGCTGAAAAGTAAGGTGTTCAAGACAGTGGTGTGACCAGTACCACTGTATGGTACAGAAACCTGGGCAGTAAAGGCAGAACAGTTGAAGAAGCTAGAGGTGATGGAAATGAAGTCTCTGAGAAGGGTGGTAGAATGCACACTGTGGGACAGATGAAGAAATTAGGTCATAAGAGCAGATGCCAAAGTAGCTCCAATTGCATAAAAGATTAAAGAGAACAGATTACGGTGGTTTGGACACGTGCAGAAAAGCAGGAGACAATCTGGTGAGGAAGATTTTGGACAGACAGAAAGAAGGTAAGAGGAAGCGAGGGCATCTAGAAAAGAGGTGGATGGATTGTATGAAAGAAGATCTGTGACAGTCAGGCATGAGTGCTGAAGAAGGCAGGAGTATGGCACTGAATTGAGAGAGTTTGCGACAGTTAACATAATACCCCGTCCCTTCTGCTGCTAATGACAATAAATATATAACTGGAATGCATGGGTATGTATATTTACCATACAAAAAGAGATAAGTAAATCAGTGATTAACAAAAAAAAAAACAACACTATTATGAAGCTGTAATGGCATCTCTATTAGCCCATACTTGAGAAAGGAGTCGTTCTAACACTGACAGCACTGGAAGTGTCACCACAGGTAATGAAGTTCTTAATCCAGATTTCAGTACTGTGTAGTTGCTAGTAGTTGGAAGCTTGAAACCTTCTGAATAGGTATAAAGGTAATAAATTATTTTATATAATGCATATTTTCTGTGAATTCTACAAACTCCATTCTAGTCATATTCTTACCATGTTACCAGTAGCCCCCATCCTAATGTCAGGGTGATTCCAAATTTGGATTGCAGATTTCTGTTCAAATTTCAGTAATAGTTTAACTGCTATCTATATACAGTAAATACAATGCCATCATTTCTTTTTATCATGCAGTTTCACAGAGAACTGACAGAGCACCTTGACTGTAGTAATACCAAACAGCTTGGCCTCTAAGAAGGCCTATAAAGGAGGATAATGTTGTTGTACCTTAAAAATAAACAGCTGAAGTAGCCTGAAGAAGAAAAGTTGCCAAGTACATGCCTATGTCCTGACAATCTAGACCCACATTCCTTCCAGGCACATAACCACAAATGGGCCCACTAATTTCCTTCCCCCAACCCAAATGCAGTGATCGATCAACTTCTTGATCTTGACCATCAAAGTGAAAGATAGTACTGCCATGGATGAAAAGGGTCATTAGACCAATCCATTTATCCAGTGAACAAATAGTTAAAAATAAATAAATAGAAGCACCTGTTAGAATGCAGTAAACCATAGATCAGAAAGTTCCCTAACAAGGAAAGGTGGAGTTTTCTTCCAGGTACAGCTCCACATCAACTGTTTATCCTACAGGGGTTTTACATTCATCTCCAACATCTTACCTGGATTCTGGTGATTCTGATGTATGTCAAGACATTTAGTGAGGAATGCACCACATTCAGGGTTTACACTATTACATTTTTGCTCTGTTTTATTAGCTGGAAATAGTTATGTCCTCTCCAAACTAACTCTTAAACCTGAGTGCTTAATAGACCATTGAAGGAGAGAATGAAGCAGTGGTACATCCTGCTCAGGCTGTGATGTTAACAGCAGGCAAACACAGATTAAAAGCATCCTTCCCACTCCATATCTTGACAATGCATTCTTCCACAAACCATTACTTTAGCAAAGACTCTTTGATGTAGCACTGTTTCTGACAAGAAAAGGGATGCTTCTTGCTCCAATCCTGGCTAACCTAACTTTCAAAATATCCTATCCATGGCTGACATAACTGTCTAATTATACAACTCCCCCCCATTAATATTCAAAAACGTGCACACTGGTTGGTCAGCGTACACGTTGTAAATCAGAGTTATAGTAATGGAAAAAGGTCCGGTCGTCCGGACTTTTTCCATTACTATAACTCTTTTTTCTCACTGTTTCGCTATGTTAAACTCCTTTAACATAGCGACACAGCTTTAAAAAAAGCAATGGAGATTCTCCGTTGCTTTTTTAAAGCTGTCTCGCTATGTTAAACTCCTTTAACATAGCGAGACAGTTTGCAAAAAGCAACGGAGATCTTCCTTTCTCCGTTGCTTTTTTCAAAACTGTCTTGCTGTGTTAAATGGGTTTAACATACCGAGACAGCTTTAAAAAAAGCAACGGAGATTCTCCGTTCCTTTTTTTAAAGCTGTCTCGCTATGTTAAACCCATTTAATATAGCAAAAACAGTTTGTAAAAAGCAACAGAGATCTTGCTTTCTCCGTTGCTTTTGCCCACAGTTCTGATGTACTGCGTAGGCATACGCATGCGCAGTACATCAGAACTGCCGCAGAATACCAGACAGCTGCAGAAAGGCAGCAAGGAGGCATTATACAATGCCATTATTTAAGAAAAGTAATTTTTTTTTTCTTAAATAATGTCATTGTATAATAGCAATAACCCACTTCTGGGTGTGGGTAATGCTGGATTTACCCATTGTTGGCTTTGTTTGGCCACTCGGGCTTCGCCCTCGTGATCAAACCACGCCAACCGTGGGTAAATTCAGCATTACCCACACCCAGGCATGGGTTATTGCTATAATCCCCCTCACCCCTCTTTTTCTAACCTACCTTCTCTACCCTTCTTATTGTATACACAACCTTTCTCTAATATCTGTCTACCCTCCACCCTTTCTCTAAACATTTCTTCCTTTATTTCTCAAGTATTCTAGCTCATCTTAATACTTCTTCCTTATATATCACATATTTCTATCGCCTTTCCCTAGCCAACCTAGAATCCTTGCAATACTACTCAGAGTCACTCTTTCTTTATATCCTTACAGTTGACCTTCTTTTAAACACCCGTCTTCAGTCTTCTCACATCTCTCAACATTGTTTCTTCTGCCTCCTTTCTAAATATATTGACCAACCTTTAGCAACATTTTTTCTCCAGTATTACTATCTGTATGTTCTGTTAATATGATGTATATGCTGCTCAACAGTATATTCCAATATCTAATCACATATACAACTGAATTGTAATATCCATTATTCTATGTATGATGATAAACTATACCCTATGTATAAGTGGAAAAATAGCAATGTATATTTACATAGATGTCTGACTGTAACAATAATTTTAAACTATAAAGTCTAGAGATTTTCTTCCCGGGCCTCTGATAAAAATGGTTATTTTTGACCCAGACAGACTTTCCTGGTAAACAAATGTCAAATAAAATAAAATGATGGCATGGAAAATTACTGCCTCATCTCATCATATCAGATATCCAAATTCGAGATACCATCACCTGTGGGTTCTTTACAGTGCTTTTATACCTACCAATATGTTGTTTGACATACCAATGTATTCATACTTTAATAAAAATAATGGAGTTAAATACATTCTTAAAATCAGTAATGTCTAACATTCACTGGCAGATCTGTAAAAGGACAGAAAGAACCCTTAAATGGTCAGCATTACAGCAGTTGTTGGTAAATCCTGCTTGTGAAGGGTCAAACACACCCATCAGTGTTTTAATCTTTTATCAAGTTCCCTCATATACATTTTAACATCAGTCACAAAATGGGTTATGAGTTATTTGTATTCAGGAGGACTTTGCCAGGCTTTGTAATGACTGTAATAACACACAAGGTGGACCAAGGATGTAATTCCCCATCCATTTGATTACTACTGAACAAAAGAATCAGCCCTGGCCAAATATGATTTTTCAAGCAGTAGAACACTTCACCATTAAACCAACCATCCCTGGGGCTTTACCCTTTCACATTTCATTAACTTCCCTTTCCCCTTCACTTGAAAGAATCAACCATTCCAAGGAGTAAGCCTGGGCCTTGCTAGTTTTAGAGATGTCCTCTGATTGTAAAAAAAGCATGCACTGCCAGTTTTTAGTCTCATACTGTTTTATTAACAATACATGATTAATGCCCTCTTCTGCAGTTAGTTTCACACCCTTTAAATCTTCATCTTGCCGGGCTCTGAGTAGCTTGATGTGAAAAGTCAGAAACCTACCAGGCTCATTATCCATTGCCCATCATTTAGCAGCTACCCCATTCTACCATCCCCTAATTTTCTATGCAAACTTTGTACATGTTGAGTAACCCTTTACTTTTAAAGCTATTTGTCACACACTTTAATCACAGAACTTTTGTCTCACAAAACACTTCAAAATATTGTCTCTTTTCCCTCCTGACTACCACTGTAGCACCTAACAACTGCTGATTAAATCCAATTTAAAAGTTTCAAACAAGATCTGTTGTGGATTACAGGATTATTCTTACAGTTTACAGGATTATTCTTTAGGAACACTTCCAGACTGTTCCCCAGTAAGTCTTCACTCTTAAAACTAAGAGGATCTACCCACCATAGCTGTTTTCCAGAAGATGCAGGGCCCATTTACAAATGATGTGATGCTGCCTTGTGATCAGTAAAGCAGCAATGGCTGTCTTCCAAGCTCATTACTTTCCTTGTTAAAAGGTCAGTAGAAAAAAAACATATCCAGTCTGCTGGAACTGAGCATCAAAGGGGAAATAAAGGCAAATTCCCAATTTAGCTGGCAAATGATTTTTCATGCATGTCTCAACCCCAGTTCACTTGACAGTTGCTAAAGTACTTTCCAAGCTCATATCTTGCCTCTCAGGGAATCCCAATCAGTTAAAGAATTTTTAACAGCATTGAAGTCCATCCCTCAACAGAACCTGTGAAACATTATGGCTGAAGTCATCTTCTTCTTCTTTCAGCTTTTCCGGTTAGGGGTCGCCATAGCAGATCACCTGTCTGCTCATGATTGGCAGTGGAGTTTTACAGTGTCGAGTTGCAAGCCCGGCACCCAACCTTCGACAGAAGGCAAATACATGCATGCACTCATGCCAAGGGCCAATTTAGAGTGTCCAATCCACCTATAGCATGTCTTTGGGATGTGGAAGGAAACTGGAGCACCCAAAGGAAACCCACGCAACCACAGGGAGGACATGCAGACTCCGCACAGAAGGCACCCCAGCCGAGGATTGAACTGGAGAACCTCTTGCTGTGAGGCAGCAATGCTAGCCGCTGCACCACTGTGGCTGCCATATGGCTGAAGTCATCTAAGGCTGTAAAAAAATTTTGGCTAGACTCTGATGACTCGTACTTTGAGCCATGAACTGACCCAATCATGATCAAACCTATAAGAATAAGAACTTTTCCAAAAACACCTTCTCCTGCAATAACTTCCATCCTAACTTAGAATTAATGAGTAATATAACTCATTTCTTCAGTCTGGTGGCTATTTTTCATATTCTCCTGGTAGAAGTTCCTCAAGCATCTCACATCGTCCCCACTAACTTAATTTCCTGGATTGTTATGCCCACCTTCTAATCTTTAAAAAATTGCGAACATTATATTTCAGGGACATACGTAAACCCTCAGTATTAATAGAAACACTCTTTACATAACAACAGTGCTCATAAACTATAAGCCAATAATGCAAACTGCAAACCAAGCAAGCTTTCAGCATTGCTAGGCAACAATAAGTAGATGCGTGCTAAAGAAGGTGCTGATCCTGACCAGTCATATGTGTGCCAGTCACACCTCACTGATTACTCTGTAAAGAAGTGTGCATGTTTCAGCAGCAGCTAAGACAACTATTACAAATATTAAGTGAACCAAATGGTTCAAGTAGTGACTATCTTGACTTGTGACCACATACCAATTCCAGTCTTTTGTGAGTACCTTTACTTTGTATCATGTTTCTGCTGAAGTCCTATTAGAGAATAGAATGAACTATGTTATTCATAATCTGCAGCTCTGCATCAGTTTGCAGTATTTGTTGTTGTGCTCTCTGAATGTGGGTCATGGCAGTAAAAGGCCTTTAGGCCAAACTATCTATCCAGTTAACAAATGAATAAATAAATAACTAGAATAAATAAAATAAAATTCATCTGGGCATTGTCCTCCTTAGTTACAGAGATGCCCATATTTCTGAAATGATTGCAGTGCAGTTATTTATTTATTGATTTTTTTTTATTTATCCCTTGTTGACTAGGTTAATCCCACTAGGCAGGTAATCTCTTTTTAGATGAGACTCAAGGTGGTATTTATACTACTAGAAGAAATGTGGCCATGGCATCAGGGAACTTCCCCTACTCATGATCGTTACTCATGGAGTGTTCGATGTGAGTATGTGCACACGTCTTGTTCCAAATGTAGTGGTGGTTGGGAGGATGGTGCATGAGATGGAAAATGCAATGGTGGTTTCAAATACTACAGAGAATTCAGAAATGTGTAGAATCAGAGGAGCTGTCCAGAGAAGAATATATCATTACAACCCTTCAATTGGGAGGATTGCAGGATGATTTACTAAAAGGCTTAATCAATCAGAGAGAGCCAGATAATGAAGTTTTATAGAGAGATATCATGGAGAAAATAGAAGTAAAGGAAGTAGAAACTACTTTGAAAGAAGACAGCACACAATTAAAGAAAACATACGCTGTGACAGTTACAACTAGTTATAGGGAACAGAAAGAAAAGAAGGAGGGCACTTCAAAAAGAAAATATGTGATGAGAGTACAAAGTAAAAGAAGTCAGGAGTTGAAGAGACTCGAGGTATGGGACATGGTAATATTATCTTTGGGTGTGAAAACACAAGAGGTAAGAGCTTTCGTTCTAATAAATTAAAAGACATTTTGTGACATTTTTTCAAGACTGCACAGATCATGTAAACGTTTTTGTGTGAGTATGAAAAGAGTCAAAATGATAATCAATGAAATGAATATGAAGTTTAAGCATTTTTCAAGAGACAAAGAAGAAAGTACACATACAGTTTCAAACAGAGGTGGAAAGAGAGACTCTAAAATGACATTTAAAAATATATGTAAAGAAGTAATGGACATTTCAAATGTCTATAATAGGAGTTTATGGACTGGGGGATGGGATTATAATGTTGTGTTAAAACTGGAAATGGATACATTTGTGCACATTCCAAGCATTATAAACATTGAAGGAAACAAGGGTGTTGTAAAATATTGGTGACAACCAAAAACATGTTTTTTTGTGGGAGAGAAGGACATTTAGTGACCAAGATAAAAGAAAATGTTATATATGTGGGAAAATAGGGCATGATGCAAAGAAATGTGAACTTAAATGTTATTATAAATGTCAAAAATGGGACATACATGGATGGAATGTGAAGAGAAAGGGAAAAATACGTATTGAAGTTAAGGGAAATGATAAAAAAAATATTGGAAATGAAGTAGAAATGGAAACAGATGAAACTTTAGAAAAAGAAAAGGGAGATAGGAAAAGAAAAGAAGAAGAAATATGAATAGAATTAGAAATTAGTGATCAAGAAGATATAAGTTGGAAAGTGGTAAGTGGAAAAAAGAATTCTACTGGCAAAAGAGCAAAAGATAGAAAAATGAAATTTAAAGGTATTAATATAAAAGAAAAGAAGAAAGGAAATAAATGAAGTATTAATACCCATTTGGTATGTACCTCTCAAGACATCTGCAACAACTGGAAAGGCCGCAGAAATACCTCACTAAAAGAATCACAGGCCTAAAGCAGATGCCCTATGCTGATCGCCTTAAAAAACTTCAGCTATACTCTGTCGCATATCGTCTACTCAGAGGCAATCCCTGCTTAACATACAAGGCCATGTCAAACCCAGAGCTATTGGACATGCTACACTTAAAGAAATCCCAATCCCTCAGAGCCACATGCTCCAGGGATCTAAACCTTGTCATCAAAATAAACAAAACATGCTGGAGGGATAGGTTCCTGGCACAGAGACTCCCCAGACTCTGGAATAGAATGCCCATAAATGTCAAGCACAGCACTTCCTTGGCCCTCTTCAAAAGGAACCTTGACGATTGGATGGCAGAAAGGAAATTCACCCCGGGGATCACGTCAGTCTCCCTGCTAGACAGGGGTCCAGGGAAGTAAATAGTGTGGCAAGAAATAGCCAGGGAATTGTTATGGCTAGGCTTGTCTAGGCCCTAGGGCCGATAGCCTAGTACCAACCTATGAACCTATGAACCTATAAAAAAAGAAAAAGTAGTACAAGAAAAAAAATGATATCCATTAAATTAAAGAACAGAAAACAGAGCAATTTAAGAATTATTTCAGTTAATGTAAACAGCATGAAAAATATAAAAAGAAGAATAAACATTTTAGAATGGCAAAATAAATGTGATGTAGATATAATTATCTTGGGAAAATATACGGTTTCTAACATATGAAGAAAGATTACAGACAGAAAAAATATGAACAGAGCGATAGTATGTAATATGGGAAATTAACAGTGTTCAGGAATAGCAGTATTATGCAGAAGAGTAGTGAAGATCTTAGATGTCATTTTAGAATGGGAAGACTGACTTTTGCAGATTTAAGATGGCAAGGGAAAGTTTATAGAATTATGGCTATTTACTCTTATTTTACATGTAAAAAAGAGAAGTTATTTCAAGGGATGTTAGATTATGTTATAGTAAATATAAATATTATAATAACCGGTGATTTTTACTATGACTTAAGGAGAATATGAAAAGAGACGAAAAGATGTAAGAAAAATGATAGATGCAATGAAATGTGGGAAATTGGTAATATGGGACAGAAAATCGTGAGCATATAGATGACGTAGACTAAAAGCTGAGACTGATTACTATATACTATCAGAATGATTAAGTATAGCAGAAACAGATGCTATTGGGGCAGGTTTTACAGATCACTTAGCCATATGGATGGAAATAAATGATAATACTTTAAAATAGGAAAATGTATAAAAAGAATAAATGAAAAAATGGCATGAGAAAAGAAAGAAATTAATTGTACAATTATGGAAGGATCATGTCACTGTGAAAGTATTTTATGATAGCTGGTCAGAATGGTGAATTACATTTAAAAGGAAATAGGGTGGTGTGAAACTTGGCTCCAGATGATTGTCACTGTTGAAGTGACATCCCTATCCCATATGCAAAAATGGGGAAAAGGGGTTGTGGATGGATGGATGGATGGATGGATGGAACAGGAATATGTTAAAAACATATAAAGACACATTTAAGAATTTAGAGAACAATGATAGCAAATACTGTGAAAGAGAGAAAAAGTTTATAAAAGAAATTATGAAAAAAATCAAGGAATTAAAAGGAAGAGGTATCAGCATATTTAAGTAAGATAGTCAAGGAATATAGTAGACTAATCACAGAAATGAATGATAAAAAAAGGAAATTTAAAGAAAACTCAACACCACATTATGAAAATCATTGTAAGTTACATGGAATACATTTTTAGAAAGAAAAAGAGAAAATGCATGAGAATATGGAAAGTAAAAACATTCTGAACAAGTTAATAAGGAATTTGAGAAAGAGTTTACTTTATATGAATAATACAATGCGTTTAAACAGTTAAATATAGAATCAGCAGCTAGTCCAAATGGAATTGGTTTTGAAATGTATAAAAATTTAGAAGAATGGTTAAAAAGTATCTTTAATGAAACAAAGCGTATATCGTATGAAAGGAAAAGTGTGTCAAGAATTATTAATGATAGTAAGTAAAATAGTGGATGATATACTAAAAAGGTCAGAGGATATAAAACTTATAGTAGATAATATTAATAAAGCATTTTATTTGATACAACATGATATACTGTCAGAAATATAGAGATGCACAATATTAGTAACAAAATGAAGCAAGTATAACAATAATAAAGTAAGAATCTTAGTGAATGGGTGGTTAAGTAAAGAAGCAGAAGTGAGTAATTGTCTATGACAAGGGTGGCATCAGTAGGATTATTTAGTTATGAATACAGTGGTCAGGTTAACTGTAAAATGAAGAATGCAAAATATGTACTTCATACAGATGTTGAAAATCCAGTTTTGATATCATATGCTGATGTTATTATTAAAACAACTAAAAATAGGGATTGGATGAGAGAAGCTGTATTTTATTTAGTTGATAGTTTGAAAGAAATATGTATGACTTTAAATAAACACAAAAGTAAAGGAATGGAAGGTGCAATAAAAATAGCAGGTATACAATTCTCACATGGTATTAGGAATCAACTTTGATAAACAAGAGAACAGAAAGCAATAGAAAACAGTATTAAAGGAATTTAAAGAAATGTGTGTTCTATGGAAAAGTTATAGATTAACTTATACGAAGAAAGTAAATTTGATTAAATCAGCATTAATAGGCAAACTATCATATTTATAAAGAGTTGTTATGATTCCAATAAAATATGAGAAGCACTTGTTAGATTCTTTTTCCATTTATATGGGGTTGTAGATTAAATCCAGTTAAAAGGGGAGTATTATACACAAACAAAGAATAAGGAAGACGTGGTATGTTAAATCCAGTAGTGTACACTGCATCATTAAATTTGTATAAGGTTTTGAAATGGATAAATGAAAAAAGTGAGAATTTAGTAACAAGACTATTTAAATGTAAGCATGAAGAAATTTAGGAAGCAATAAGAAGAAATAAAATAACAAAAGAATTTTATAATGAAGAAATAGAGAACTATCAACAAAAGATAAATATGTGGAAAATAACAATTGATGAAATAGGAGAAGACAGAAAAACATGGTATAAAACTAATTCAAGACAATATTATTGTGTTACTCCATGGGAAAACGTATCAGTGGAAAAGATTAAAATGGTTAAAGAAAGAAAGAAATGGTGCAGTGATAGTTAAATATCAAGATATTTTATGGAGACTGGAAATAAAAAAATACCAGTAAAAGCTGATATGTCATACAAAAAGAAAAGTGAAAGAATATGTTTGTATTGTGGTGAAAAAGAAACCACAAACATGCATTTCTGAAATGTAAGGGAGTAAATAATGTACATATTTTTTTTTAGAGATTTCAATGGCAGTAATAGTATAAATATGGATATGATTGAATATGAGTATTATAAGAACAGAAGTAAAGAATCAAAATTGAATTTGGGTAAAAGTATTTTATGTAATATGGGTGTTATGGAATGAGAGAGTTAACAAAATTCTCTTTAATGAGAAATGGACCATGGGAGGGATTCAGTAATCCTCCGTGTAGGACGAACAAAGTCCTACTCGGAGACTGCCGTCTAAGAGTATGACATCAGCGCATCATGCATATGCATGAGGGCATGCTGACTCATCTCCCAGGCTAACATGGAGCATGTAGGAGTGCAGGGGGTGTGTCAGACTGCCGAGCAGTCCAAATATCCACGCCCCTGCAAGTGCTTAACTCTGCAAATGTCAACAGATATCAGCGAGTCCGCTCAAATGTGCATACCCCCAACACTACACTCCCCCACATTCAAAAGCCCTGTACAAATGAAATAAAATGTAAAACAATTTTTTTTATTATTCACGATATAGCTGCCCGAATTTTCCCATGTGTGTGCAGGTGTGCCCATTGCTTAGCTACAGTTAGCAGTTTAGACATTGAAGAGGATAATAAACCACTTATATGCAAATTAAGCCAAAAAGCAATAGTGTAGTGGTAGAGCCTTCGCACGAAGAGGAGGCATTCCCAGTTCGAGTCCCACCACTCCCCTTTCCATTTTCTGTAGGAAATCCATGCATAAAAATAATTCCTGACATTTACCTTTTAAATTATATTAAAATGCATCGAAATGGCCTATGTAATAGTGAACGATATTTTAAATATATATAAGAAGGTGAAACAGTCATGCATAATAATGAATTCATAAGTAACCTATCTTAAGCAATGTAAAGCACTGCTAAGCAACGTTTACCAGTATTAAGCACATTTAAGAATAATTGCCCATAGCTAAGCACTGGTTTAACTAGAGCAATAGCTTTGCTTGAAGCTGCGCATCGTGCCAACTAGCGAAAACCAAACATGTTTGCGCGGAGGTGCGCACCACGCTAACTAGCGCAACGTCGGGCAATGTTGGGCAACATACAGCAACGTCGAGCAACGTTGGGCAAAGTTGAGCAAAGTCGGCTAAACACAGCCACACCCCCTACCGGTCAGGCCAGTAGTAAAATAGAAAAGCAATGACAGGTCTCGAACCCAGGACAGTGTGCGCCATAATCACAGTACTGATCCACTAAGCCATGACAGCACTTGATGTTCATGGACTGTCAACACACATATACATATGAATCAAAGTTTACCCAGTGCTAAGCAGGTGTGCACTCAGCTGAGAACTTTCAAATCCGGCCAATCACAAATAAGTGTGGGAAATGGGGCATATTTAAGCTCCATAGGTGGGAATACTCACCATAACTGGTTGTAGCTCCCATCTGCAGGCAGGAATGTCTGGTGTTGGAGAGGGCTCTCGCTTCCGAGTGCAACGGTGGGGCATTGAGGAGTCAAAAGTGATGTTTTTGCTCCTCGTCCATCATCATGATGCTAGACTCCTGCAGGGCCAGTTCCAGGGCATGGAATACAAAGCAGAGCCCTGGAACCGTCTCGCACATGAACTCACCAGTGCCACAGGTGTCCCTCGGACTGGTGAGCAGGTCAGCCATCGCCATACAGACCTGAAGAGACACAAGCAGAACCAACTGAACCAATGGATACAGGAGGCCCGTGGGATGCAGAATGCCCCACTACTAAGTTGGTAGCCATGGACTAAAGTATGTAAAAATTGCTAGTGTAGTCAAACATATGGATAGGTATATGTCTCAATATCACTTCATTTACTTCACAGCTGCAGGTGTCTGTGCTGCGAATCAGCAAGCCTATGCAGATAGGCTGCTAAGGCTGCGCCACCAGGCAGGTTAGTAATTTTCTGCATGTATTGTTATATAAAATAAGTGAGAGAGCTTGGCTAAAAGTGTCTTAGCCCAATAATAAAGGTATAATACGGCTTGAATAACTTCCCTGTATGAACTGTTATGTAAAATAAGTGAGAGAGCCTGAAAAAGAGTGTTGTAACCTATTAATAAAGGTGTAAGTCCTGAATTAATTCTCTGCATGTATTGTTATACAGAATAAGTGAGACAGCCTGAAAAAGAGTGTTGTAAACCATAAATGAAGGTATAATACATCCTGAATAAGATGTCTGCATGCACTGTAATAACAAATAAATGAGAGAGCCACTAGAAAAGTGTGTAATGTAATTAATAAAGGTATAACACCTGTAGTGTGTCCGTGTCACTTTCTTTGAAATGTTGATGTACTCTTGCAGTATAGAAATACTAGTGTTGTATTAAGTGCTGTCAACCCACACTTGGGTAGGCCCATAGAAAGAGGATGAAGGGAGTGCCAGTATATCTTAAGCATATATACAGTCCTCAACTGTATTTTCAAGGCTGGCATGTATAGGTAAATCTGGCACATGAGTAGCTTGTAATTGTGTGCACCGGAAATGTCAGTGTGCTGCTAGAAATGTAGGGGGCTGTTAAAATATAACTGATAATGTCACCTGAACACATCCAGATATGTAGACATATCAATATAAATAAAATATATAAATATGTAGCAGTAACATCTGCATCCTGAACAGTTTGTATAGTAGATACAGGTCAGGTGCATAATGAACTAGCAAAACACATCCCACAATGTAATGGACATTGCCTAGTGTAATAATACATGTAGGGGATATATACCTGCTGTCAATAGGAATGTAGTGTAAACTATAAGTTCATATAAGTTGTTAATGGAGGTATCTTTTAACACCCTACTGTATGTGTATAAACAATGCAATTCCACACTTCAATGGGTATGTGTAATCTCAAAACATTTGTTGGGACATATGTCCTATTGGTTTATAAATATCTGCATAACTTTGATGCATGTGCCCTGTTCAAACACCACAATCTTGGTGGCCTGTTGCCACCAATCATTCCTGCATGCTGTTGGAATGTCCATTGTCGTTCAATATATGCATGTGTTATGCTTGCTGTTCAACTGTTGGAACTCTGGTGTGTTGGGTTAATGGGAATATTACTGCATGCTGTTGCAACTAATTTGGAATGCTGTTGGCTATATTGTCATTAAATACACCTAAACACAGAACGTATGGGAAGGCCGGTCCCAGCGGACCCACCTGTCCCACCTCAGCTGGTGATGGCACCTGGCACCAACAGGTCCGGTGCCCAGCCCGGGACCTCCTCCTCCATTGGCCCTGTGCCACCTTTGGGTGGAAGCACTGCAGGGGATGGAGCTCATCCCCCCAGTGCAAGCGTGGCCGGAAGAGGGCCACCTGTCAACCTCTGAAGGGTCCGGGCTGTGGTGCATAGGGAGATCCAGCGTTCAGTCGCTGATCCCCTATGCCAGCTCAAGGCAAGAGTGGCGCGACTCACGGGTGAGCCTGCCCCTCCTATGCAGCCCCCAGCACAGCCACCCTCTGGGCTGTGAAGGTGCAGTGGTGACTGCCCATGGGTGGCGATCTCAGTTCCACTGTTACCATCTGTGGGCTCATGGGCTTGCGATTTCCAAACATCCTTCCCCGTCAATTGTGTTCACCCACCCCATGTGTCATATTCCACAGCTGTATGCATCTTGTTTGTCTTGTCTGTTTACCTCGCCAACCTACCTCCCAAAACATACCTACTTCCCCTATCCCACATTCCACTCTCACCTGAAAAAAAAATTGAGCAATTTGCTCCCACAAAAAATTACGCCCCATACATAGCTGCCCATTCCACACAAATGTCCACTGGAAACAGAAACAGAAATTTAATTGGCAGTACAACATACTTCATTGTCCTCACCCCTCTCTCAGGGGTGTAAGATTTCAAATTTCCCTCCAAATTACTAGTGTATGCACAGCTGTTGCTGTTAAAGAAATGGGCAGCTATGGACCTTCCCTACACCCATCCTGCACATCCTGAGCTGTTTTCCCTACTGTCTTTCCCTCTTTGTGCCCCTTTTTCACCACTTTCCTATCTCCCCATTTTCTTTTCTTTCAAAGAAATGAGCATGGGGTTAGCGTGAGTAAGCACTTTTAAGCAGTAGTAAGCAGGTTTGCGTGAGTGTGCACATGTGTGTGCTTAGCTAAGTATTGCTAAGCAGCATGCAAACCCACGCAAACCCGCTTACAACTGCTTAAAAGTGCCTTAGTCACCCTGCATATGAGGGGCCTTGTTCTGCTCAGCATCAAAATAAAACACCACTGTCAGTCTCGAACCCCGGACCTTGGACACACTAGACTGCATGAAGTACCACTAGGCCACAGTAGATATACAGCAGAATGTTGCTGAAATATATATATCATGCATCAGAATGTGTGAATGTAAAGGAAAGATAGGAATGCCATAACACAAAACATGTTCTGTGGAACTTTACCAGCAGTTGTTCTGGAATTGCATTACATGACTGTGATAACAGAACCAGACATTCTAGCAGTAAATAATATTACAGCAGCACTTCACAACCCCCACACAGTATCATAGCAGGACAACCCCACCCAAATGTACAAAATACCAGTGTGTTCAAGGTACAGCAAGGATGTAGGTAGGCATACTAAGTACTGGAATTGTCCAGTTTCATGAGCATCCTGTGATAATGTCAACAAAATAAAAAGCACAAACAGTGCAGAAGTGAGTACATTAATATCCACAGTATAGCTGTTCCCAAACAGTTCATGTGCCAAATGAAAACATCTCAATAACTACATATGTATGGCAGTTAATTGCAGAAGTTGTAAAAAAACTCCATACTCCCATGTATCTTGTGTTAGCATTTCTAGGGGTGAGTACAATTCTACACTGTCAACTGTGTACTGAAAGAGACAACATTCAGGTCTGAGTACAACATACAAATAACTGGCTACACCCTTAACAACAGTTAGAAGAAGTATACCAACCTTCTGACCTAGACAACGGTGTCCACAGCAAACAAGCATGGTCCCCACTCTAGACTTCTGAAAGGGCTACGCCTGCCTGACTTAGCAATTTATAGCACTGGGTTGCTATGACAGTGAGTACTGCAAGTACCACACAGCAGGCTGCATGCAATTGCCAAATGGTGGCCACCAAGTGGTACAGAGGCCATCACATGCACATGTGCAGACACCTATAAAAGCAGTCTGTACTTGCTGTCCACACATGCACTCATTCCATTGCAGGTACGGAGGGAGAGAGAGAGAAAAAAACTTAAAAGAAAAAGTGATGTAAAGTAAAGAAATATAACAAAAAGAATATATTGAAAACAAAATAATATAGTGACAAAAGAAATTATATTGAAAAAAAATATTGAAAAGAAACTATATTGAAAAATAAATTGAAATAAAATATATTGAAAAAAATTTTGAAAGAAAAATATATAGAAAAAAAATTCTGAAATAAAAATATATTGAAAAAGAAATATATTGATAAAAAATATATTGAAAGAAAATATCTAGAAAAAAGAATATATTGAAAAAATATATATTGAAAAGAAATATATTCTGAAATAAAAATCAATTAAAAAAAATCCTGAACAGTGAAAGATATATTGAAAGCAAAACGTATATTGCGAAACTATCATACCAGGATATACGGCAACATATACGAACACATACAAAGGAAAGGTATGTAACAGCTATGTATTTACTGGAATGTAGTAGATGTTTATGAAGGGTACTCTATATAGTTTTAACCATCCATATGTGGCAGCAGTATGTATCGATGCACAGATGCCCTGCATAACTACTGGCATGGGGAAATGAGTGTGTTGCTGTGTGCAGTGGGATGTGATGGTGACATATGTAGTTCAGCATTAAATGTCAAACATCTGATCCATGTTATCTGTGTTCTGTACAGTAGTGTGTACAATGTCTGTGTGGGGTAGTAGCCCATATGGTTATGCAAACATGGATGTGACAGAGTAACAAATGCATGATAGTCATATTAATGTGTAGCTTAGCATTGGCAACAGCAGTACCAGGCTAGTATGCTAATTCAGCATTAGCAGCTATGTATACACCCTCTAATATTACTGCGTGCTCACATGTGACACCTGTTCATGTTGCAGCAAGGCCCAACAGGTCAGCCGTGAGGTACATGTACTTACAGCAGTGTGGTCCTTGTGTGTGTGTATGGCACACACATACGGAGAGATCTGTCCGTGTCAGATATATTAGCATCTGTACATGTGCATTGAGCAAGGGACATACTGCAACTGTTTGTGAAAGGTGGATATATATATATATATATATATATATATATATATATATATATATATATATGTTGTTGAAGGTTGTGATGTGCATATTTCTATGTAGGTTGTAGTGTGTAGCAGACCAGACAGCATACAGTGCTAGTATATGACATGTGGTGGTTAAACGCTGTGGGTATGATTCATCAGGTTTGCAGTGTTGCTGCCAGTGAGGCCTGCTAAAGCTACATGGGCTGAGAACACCTTCAATGCATTCTGCACAACACTGTGCAATGTTATGACATAACTGTATACGTCACAACCTTCCCATACTTGATATCCCCACCATGACAGGTGGACTGTATATGTGCCTATATGTATATCTATATGTACAGCAATGGATGTTCATATGTATATGTGTATATATATATATATATATATATATATATATATATATATATATATATATGGAGCATTTCTCCCCAGGCCTCCGCTGAAAACAGGCTCTGTGGAACCTAGTCGGACTTTCCCGGTCAACAAATGATAAATAAATAAAAAAGAATATATATATATATATATATAGAGAGAGAGAGAGAGAGAGAGAGACAGGGTCATAATTACTGCAACAGATGCCTGACGACAAAGCCATGGACTCAAGCTCAATGTTGACACTGCATTGGCATCCCTCCTTGCAAAGACACAGTACCCATGAACTACCACATAGGTGGTAGTCTACTTAACACTGAAGATGTGATAAGAGACCATGGGACACAGGTGGACATTAGTCTCCCCTTCGATAGTCACAGTGCCACGCTAGTCATGTAATCTGTCTACGCGGCACACGTCATTACAAAAGGTGTGTCATCCAGGGAAATATAGGTCAGTGTTCCCCTCTACTCCACACACATAAAGCCCAGTATAGAGTACAATGCCCCATGTGGTATGTACCTCACAAGACATCTACAGCAAGTGGAAAGGACACAGACATACCTCACAAAGAGTAATATCAGCATCAAACAGATGCCCTATACAGACCATCCCACAAACCCACAACTAGACTGTGTTGCATACCGCCTACCCAGAGGTGATCTCTGACTGACATACTAAGCTATGTCAAACCCAGATCTGTTGGACATGCTCCACGTAAACAGATCACAATCTGTACGAGCTACACGCTCTAGGGACCCAAACCCTTTGACCACAATAAACAGCACATGCTGGAGGGATAGATTCCTATCTCAGAGACATCACATACTCTGGAACAAACCAACTATCCATAGCAAACAAAGCTCCTAATTAGCAGTCGTCATAAATAATCCTGGAGATTGTATGGGAGATAGTGAATACACCCAGGCAATCACCTCAGTGTCTCTGCTTGACTGGGCCATGTGAAATCTAAATACCTGTGTGTCAGAGGCCAGGGTAGCGTATGGCTAGAGTTCTATAGGCCCTAGGGCCAATAGCTTCTTACCTACCTATGAAGTGATACACACCCACATGTACTTGTTGCAATAATCGATATGTGAGGTTGACTGAGTGTGATGGTGAATGTGTTGGTGAATGTGTCAAAGTTCAGTATATGTGTGATAGCATAGTGGGAAACTGTTTCTGTCATGGTATTATGTGTCCTAACTGTGTTCCCAGCAAAAGATGTGTATGCAATTGGAAGGCAGAAAAAGCAGTATGCCATACCATCTGACGTAGTCCTTTGTTGTCAACTGGGGTGTCCCATTGTAGGCTAAAGCAGTACATGTATGCTTATTGGGTGTTACTGCTGGTTAATCCAACTCCTGTATGAACTGTAGTACTACCTGAAGCTGTATGCCTAAACAGCACAGTATGGTGTATGTGCACATTTATTGGAACCACTGTTATGTGTGTTTCCTGTAGTCCTCACAGATTACATACCTCAGGCATAAGATCTGGTAACTACTGGCACACAGTACTGTAAGGTACAGAGGTAAAGGTCACCTGGGTTGCCATACCTCCGTGTCTGTTATGTATGTCTGCTGTGTGTGTGGGTATGCCTGTACTATAGCCTCGGTCATATGTGTGTTACAGGATATAACTGCGTATCTAGCAACATGTATAGTCTAGTACAGCAGTATGCCACCTATATTAACAAATGTGCACATATGTTAGGCAGGGATTCGCCATCAACGACTAGTGTGGTATACTGGTAATACTGTCAGTGGACTTTACAAACATTGCAATGGATTACATATTTCATGATGCATTAGCATGATATATACTTCCTGTGGCTAGGTGGTGCATTGTGTCACATACAGTGTGCCATGTACTGTTGTATAGTCTTACATACTGTTATAACTTTGTTGCTGTGCAAAACATGGTTTGATATATAGAGTGTGCTAGGCACTGTCAGACATCTGTGTGTTGAGAACTGATATGTGGTATTGAAAGTGTGTATCTTCTGACAGCCAATACATTGCTATATATGGCAGTTAATTGACATCTGTACTTTAGAAGGTTACGTGTGCCACATGACTTGCTCACACATATTGTTTAATTGCCTTCCAGGGTAATGTCCCACCATCGTAACCCTGCATATAGCACAGCCGAGGAGGAAGCCATCACAGCGAGCCTGGTGCAGCACTATGTGCTGCTGTTCTCCAGAACCAGCCAGGACCAGCATGAGCAGGTTGCGCTGTGGCAAGATCTTGTCCGTAGGGTAAATGACATAGGCATGCATAACCAGACATATGAGCAGGTACGCCATCACTGCAGTGATTTAATTAGACATGTCCGCCAGCATGCTTCTGATATCCGCAGACAACAGTTTGCCATAGGTGTGTGGGGAGTAGCCATCCATCCCCCTCACCAGAATGGAGGAGCTGCTCCTGAGCCAGGTGGCTCCTGGCCAACAACAACCACAACAAGTAACGTATCATCATAGAGGCCGGAGCCACCCAGCAACTTGACATGGAGCGTGCAGGTAACATGGCATAGCTGTAGAATACTGTTACCTCTATTGGTAGAGCATGCTTATGTGAGATATGTACTGTGTAGTTAGACGATGTGGTGCCTAGTGTTGTGCAATACTAATAATTAGGAATATAATCTGTAGGCCTGTGACAGTCCACCGTTGTACTACTGTAAGACTGCAAACACACAGTAGCAATGCCACAGTTGTTGCCACTGACAAAGTGTCTGATATCCTTGTAGGTCCCTCTGGTGTGACAGCAAGGCAGCAGAGCCATGCCGGTGAGTGTGTTATACCTTTAATATTGCTAATTAAATGTGCATGTCATAGGTGAGGTGTAGGCTATGTACACATAACACACCTATGCATAATGCATGCTGTGCATGTTTGCTGTGAGACTATGCACATCCTAGTAACATGGGTAGCTGCCTAAAACACATACAATACACAGAGCATCCCACACAATTGTGGCAACACTGTAGTGGACATCGGATAGGCAGAGTCGATACACATGCACACAACATACACACCTTTGTCATACGCAGTACACGTTAACATGCTACACATGGCGTATACAGACACCCGCTGTAAGGTCACACTACAGTATCCCAAACCTTATCCACACAGCACACATAATATACCTGAGGGGTAGATGCCTCACATGCGGCTGTGCAACACTCTTCAACACATAACACATTCATGTTAGGCAATGCCCCCTATTGGGCAGCTCACAAACTCATGTAACAACTGGCCATGAAATGGTGAATGTAGCCACGGTACTGCAGTTCAGGTACAGCATGCTGCGTGTCGGTCTGGCACACATTAGTAGCCTTGAGTGACCACATGATGCTGCATGATGATGGCTCGTGGTACTACACCCCATCCCGTTACAGTGGCCACAGTAATACACATATCATAAATTGCTATGCACCTCAATGTTGTGTGTGTGTGTGTGCAGACATATGCACCTATACGCAATATGCATAGCAATCACCATTTGTAGAAAGTGACACACATATGTCTTGTAATGCTATGGGGTGTATAGGTCACATGACTCACATTGTGTATGTGTGATATTTCATGTTGCAGTTGTGTGGTAGCATGCCATGTCATGGCTGGCACTGGCATGTCCACAATATGTTCTACACTTACCATAACCACTGTACAATGGCTATGTTGAGCAATGGTATTCCATCAGGTATACATGCACCACTCATCCTGTGTGTAGACATAGCATGCATGTGCTACACCTGTGTCCACAATTATCTGCTAAAGACACAGATGCTCTAATCAGACATGGATATCTATGTGACACACTGATACACATCCAGCCATGGTATGTATACCTGTGACTGATGGTGCACAGGACATTGCAGGGATTTTAATACCTGCACAGCAACGTTGTGTCCATGTACACATTGCATTCCAGGGTGAGGCCATTCACTGAACAAAACACACATGCATCAAGGCCATGTATACTGTTATTAGCAAGGGCTGTCTACACTCACACTGCATGTTGCTGAGCAACACACGTCCTGCATCCTGCCACATTTGATATAAATGTTTGGCTTGTGATACTGTACCCCAACATCACATGCTACTGAGTATGTTCGGGATTGCTGGTGGTGGTGTGTGTGTGTGTGTGTGTGTGTGTGTGTGTGTGTGTGTGTGTGTGTGTGTGTGTGTCTGTTCTAAAGAGGAGTGTATTTGTGTGCATGTGTGCATGTGTGCATGTGTTCATGTGTGCATGTGTGCATGTGTGCATTTGCTCATGTGTGCATGTGTTAATGTGTTCATGTGTTCATGTGTGCATGTGTGCATGTGTTCATGTGTGCATGTGTGCATGTGTCCATGTGTGCATGTGTGCATGTGTTCATGTGTGCATGTGTGCTGACATCATGTACAGGTCATAAAGTGTGTTTCCTGTCTCCCTCTCACAGGTGCTGATTCTGGGCTGGTTCAATGCAGCAGGGAAACTGATGTCACTGAGCATGATAGTGATAATGATGATAGGTGTGTTGAGGCACAGGCATATTTGCCAGGGTCTATCGTTGGGCCACCAATCGACACTACACAAGTGTTCACCCCATCCATGCACACAGTCATACTGCCAATACACCCATCACCAATGCCCTTAGCAGAGGGACAGCATACAGACGACATTGACCAGGACAGTGTGGTATTCATGGCACCTGCATCCCGACACAGCAGACATACCCAGATGTCTGGAAGGGTACCACATAGGCAGATGTCCAGGGGTTCTCGTCGGAGCACTGCTGCCCATCATGCCACTGGCAGATGTGCCACAGGTCTTACTACCTCACGCATGTTCCAGGCTGTCATGGAGGCACAGGCATGTATGGAATGGTACACCAGACAGGGACTGAGGGCACAGAGGGCACATAACACCGCCGTAATAGACAGTATCCATGACCTAGCTGGTGCCATCCATAATTACACTGAGGTCACGGATAGACATTGGGGGAGAGACATTAGATGTCCTCCGCAATGTCATGTCCATGTGTCAGGAAAGTGCGGGACGGTTGAGTCATCAACGTGGATGTATGCCAGCAACAGCAGCAGCTGGCAGTCGCCGCAGACGTCCCTCAAGCAACAGTCGCTCCCGTAGTGCCAGTACCAGTCTCAGCAATGTTGGGGGTGGGCTGTCCATAGAACTTCCTAGAAGACCACGTGCACGTGGCTCTGGACAGTCCCAGCAGGGACCTGGGTCCAGTGTACATCCATCTACCTCTGGGGATAGTACCCAGTCTGGCTTGGTACCTGATAGTGTCAGTAGCACCCCTGCCAGGCACAGCTACCATATCCATGGTCAGAGACGGTGATCTGTAAAGCCTCACAGGTACAGTCTGTGGCTGTCCCACAAGTACCCATATGTAGCAGCCACATGGTGGAACTGTGTGCATGCAGACACACACACACACACACACACACACACACACACACACACACACACACACACACACACACACACACACACATAATCCAGACACCTAGGGCTAACACATACCCACACACATTACATCAACACTGGCCCATACCATTATTCTTGCCCCTCACACACACACACACACACACACACACACACACACACACACACACACACACACACACACACACACACACACATACATATACATGTCGATTGGATGGCTCACTGTAGGCCTCTGGCAGACCAACAACACACCCTGTGCATATGATGAAACCTGTGCCGCCTCCTGTCATCTGTAACATCGATGTAAGAACAGGTTACCATGGTGCTGATGCACAGGGTGTCTATATAGCAGTATAGCAATGTTAGCATGTTGTCAGCAATAGAGTGTAATGATATGCTTGAAGGTGTAGCTGAGCAGGCATGATGCATTAAAGCTATGATTGTCATTGTAGTGTTGTTTACACCAGTGTTGGTTCCAATTGTGTATTTTATGGCCATGTGCCACTTGGCTGATGTGTGCAGTATTGGCAGCATGTGTTAGAGAGTGGACAGTATGTGTGGGATGTGTGTAGCACAGATTTGCAGGTGTACAGTTGTGAACATGGTGGAGGTGCACTGTCTGCATGCACATGCATAGTGGACAAATGGCCAGGGTGACATGCTCTGTATTACATAGTAACACTCCATAGTTTCTATTGGTGGCCAGTATGCATTGTACTACACACATGCCAGAACCTGACTACACATGTGTGTATGACATGGTTTGACACTGTGCTGTGGGTGATACTGTCACTATCTGTCATTGTTTTGCATTCTGGTAGTATATATGACTTCAACAGCCTGACCATAACCAATCGTTAGATGATACCTTGACAACTGACACACAGATGTAGGACACACAGCAACATTTGGATCCTCCAGGTACTATACTATGCCAGTGACCAGTGGTATTCAGCTGCACCCATTACTGAGACCACTCCTGTTTGGCATATGGCTCTCTTAGGTATAAGCAATCGCAGTTGGGATATGTCTGTCCACGTGTGCTAATGCATACTGTTTCCTATACTGCATTCTCCAGGTGACACACACATCCTCCACAAAGGTATCATACAAACAGATACCTGTTGTCAAACCCATGCTGTAAAGCTATGGGTGAAACTATGCGTAGTCATCCACCTTTACAGAACATAGTATCCCCACAGTACCACATAGGCAGTAGCCACCAACATGATGAACAGGTACCAATGTGTAAATGCAACCTAGTGTTACGTCATCTCTCCTTTGATAATCACATTCCCTAAGGTATTTTGAAATCCCTCAGTGGATCACATAAGCAAGAAGGGGTCTGCATGCATGTCCACAAAGGTTGTTGTACACCTATAATGCATATTCATCATTGACAGACTCTGCTGCGTTTGAACAGGTCTGACATATGCCTCGGCCATAAACCCTCACTCACACAATTCAATAGAAATCGTAATGAGTGTGTGTGACACGGATGACCTAGGCTAGGTATCACTGCAGTGGCTGGCCTTGTCACAAGCATACAGATGTGACCTAAGTTCTGTGAAGCAGCAGCACAGTCTGGCAATGATAACAACTGTGTACTTGGATAAAGCAGAGCTCACACACATGCAATAATTGAGGTAACATGTACTTATATGTATTTGCCTCACAGCTACCTCACATGTGCAATGCCTACTGATATGTCATACGGTGGTAAAAGCAAAACCCCAACTACATTGCCCAACACTGTCACACACATAGAGCACACACACTTACCAAGTGCATGATTCAAACCCCTACCTAACTACTTCATGATACCAGAGGAGTACGCATTAACATGACACGCTATACACATTACTGGGGGGGGGGTCTCTTTTCCGCAGGTATATTTGTAGGATGGTGACATCATCAGACTTGACAAAGGTTGGTTTAACACCTTTAAGGTGTTTTACTACTCTCCTAAAAGGTTGCTCTTTCCCAAGGAGGCCACACACAAACACACTTGTCAAGTGCAGGATTCAAACCTCTACCTCACTGCTTCATGATACTTGAAGAGTACGCATTAACATGACGTGCTACACACATTACTGGAGGTTCTTTTTTCCACAGGTATATTTGTAGGATGGTGACATCATCAGACTTAACAAAGATTGGTTTAACACTTTTAAGGGGTTTTACTACTCTCCTAAAAGGTTGCTCCTTCACAAGGTGACCACACACACAATTGTCAAGTGCAGGATTCAAACCACTACCTAACTGCTTCATGATACTAGAGGAGTACGTATTAACATGACATGCTATACACATTACTGGGGGCTCTGTTTTCCACAGGTATATTTTTAGGATGGTGACATCATCAGACTTGACAAAGGCTGGTTTAACACCTTTAAGGTGTTTTACTACTCTCCTAAAAGGTTGCTCTTTCCCAAGGAGACCACACACACACACACACACAATGGTCAAGTGCAGGATTCAAACCCCTACCTAACTGCTTCATGATACCAGAGGAGTACACATTAACATGACACACTATACACATTACTGGGTATTCTCTTTTCCACAGGTATATTTGTAGGATGGTGACATCATCAGACTTGACAAAGATTGGTTTAACACTTTTAAGGTGTTTTACTACTCTCCTAAAAAGGTTGCTCCTTCCCAAGGAGAACACACACACACTTGTCAAGTGCAGGATTCAAACCACTACCTAACTACTTTATGATACTACAGAAGTACACATTTACACACCGCACTATACACATTACTGTAAGTTTTCCTTTCCACAGGTTTATTTGTAGGATGGTGACATCATCAGACTATACAAAATGGGTGACATTAGGTGGGTTAAATTGAAGGAATGTCTAAAAACTTTGGCCATGTGATCATCAAAGGGGAGTTTACTATCTACCTGTGTTCCCAGGGCCATAATGACTTTCTCAGTACATACTGGATTACCACCTATGTGGTAATTTGTGTGCACTTTGTTGTACCCAAATGGGATGACTATGCATTCTTTGGCATTCAGCTTCAGGGCATTGTTTTGACACCAGGTATCTGTCTCTGTAAGACACTTCTGGAGGATGTCTGTGTTAGCCATACAGTCGATTATGGACCACAGTTACCATTCATCTTCAGAACTGTTCATCCATACACCTCCCATGCTTGCCTATACCTCTGAGCAGTATCTAATGAACAGGTGGGGTCCCAGGACCAAGACCTGTGGGATGCCATTTTTGACTGGCTTAGGGTTGGACATGGCACCAGCAACTCTGAACATGTGTGTTTGATCTGTGAGCCACCTGGCCACCCATCCTGTGACATAGCTGTTAATGTTCCAGCTGGTACACTTGTCCATGATGACAGAGTGGGAAATGTTGTGGAAAGTCCTTTGTGTGGTCCGGGTGGGCTGTGTGGACTACTTTCACCTCCATCTATGTCCTTGGTAACTGTTTGACATAAGTCAACTAGGTTTAGGAGCCAGGATCTGACTTTAACAAGGTGAAGATGTGGAGAGTCCAGTGTCTGGAGGTCTCCAATGTCTCTGTTTATGGGTTCCATGACAATTAGCTCAATAGCTCTGTAGACCAGGCTGAGTAGACATATTGTGCAATAGTGTCAATGTTCTGTTGTGGCATCCCCTTTGTGGAGTTGGATGACTGTTTGTGTATGCCATTTTTTGGGTACATAGCCTGTGGTACACTTGTGTCTGGACTATGAATGTAGGTGAGGGTCTAGTTCCTCATGGGCCTAGAGTAAGACGCAGCCTGGGAAACCATCCAGTCACATTGATGCTGTGTTCTTAGCTTTGGTGAGGGCTGTCTTTACCTAGATGTCCATGACGTCTGGGGCTCTGCATCCTTCTGTGATGGACACAGGCCCTTTTGGGGGTGATGGGGGGAGTTTACACTGAACTTGTCCCCTGGATGTGGGCAATGAAAGTTGGTTTGGTGTATTTCTTTCCTTTTTTCAGTAGCTGACAGCATATTTGGAAGTTGAAACCTACATGTCTGGTATAGCTACCGAAGGCTTTGTGGTTGTTATTCTTACATTCCTTGGCTATTTGTCTTTTGAAACTGTCCTTGGATTATTTTATGAGTGATCATTGTTTCTTCCTGATAATGATCAGTGATGCCTTTCCTTTAGTGAAGTTGGCTCTGTCATGTGTTCGTTTCCTTCTTCTGTTGTCTAGCTCGTTTATGGGCAACAACCACAAGATTGTTGTCCTATTTTTGGAGGAGTGCATCTTGGTTTCATTTGTGATGTCTCATTCCATGCATCCCTGTGGATGCTCATAGGATGCACTTGTAAATGATCCTGCAGATTGTATACCATTATCCTATAGCAAAAGGGCTTTCAAACACTCCACTTTGGTCTTGGGAAGTGTGCATTTTGCTTTTGCAAATGTCTTCACAGTGGTTTCATTGACTGGGTGGGGGTGCCAGATGTGGATGTCCAGTGTGATTACTTCATGATCTGATATTACCAGCGAGGGGTTTATCTCTGTAGTCAAACACTGGTACCCCATGATGGTGATGATCATGTCCAGTATGTTGTCACCTCTAGTCGGTGTGGTGACCAGCTGTTCAAGGGTGTTAGGGTTTTTAAACTCTAGGAAACATTGTGCGAAGGACGTTGTACACGACTAATTCCACCACTCACTGTTGGGGTAGTTGTAATCTCCTCATATAATGGGGTTTGATAGGTCCTTTATACTTTCCACTGTTTTCTGGAATACTAAGTGAGGTTCCTGAGACAAGGTACGTGATCTGTAGCAGGCTACAATCTGATGGGCAGCTTTGGCCAATGTTAGCTGCACTTGCATGGTCTCCTAGGCCTCATGCTGTGCCACTAACCTGAACGTGTGGGTATCCATGAAGTAAATGGGTACACCCCTTCCATTTGTATTTCACTCATGGTTTTGAGTCCAAAGGTTGGAGGGATTGTGAGTGTTTTACGTGGAGTATATCCAACAGCTCTGTGTTTGACATAGCTTTGTATGTTAGGCAGTGAACACCTCTGAGTAGGCGATATGCAAGGGAGTACGGATGGAGCATTTTGAGATGGTCTGTGTATGGCATGTATTTCAGGCCGCTAATGCTCTTTGTGAGGTATTGCTGCTGACTTTCCAGTTGTTGTAGTTGTCTTGTGAGGTACATAGCAGCAGTGGCGTTGTACTCTATTATAGTTCTAGTGAGTGATGAGTAGAGAGGAACATTGTCCTCTTCTATTCTGCATGTGACACATTTTGTGATGAGGTGTGCCACATAGGAGGGTTTCCTGACTACTGTGGGAATGTAATTATCACAGTTGTATCCACTGTCCACCTGTGACCCAAGGTCTCTTGTCACACTTTCGGTGTGAAGTATACTACCACCTCTGTTGCAGTTCTTGGCTACAGAGTTTTTAACAAAGGGGATGACAATACACCTTTTGGCATTGAGCTAGAGCCCATGTCTTTGACAGCCATCTGTTTCAGTGAGGCCCTTTTGTAGGATTTCCACATTTGTTGTGTTTACAATTATGGCTCCTAGTTTGCAGTCCTCTGGAAACTTCAGCAGCCACAGATCTGCCATGTTAATGTTTACTTCAGGGAGATAGATACTACTCAGCCTGGGAAGTTATCTGGTCTCATGGCTGCTGTGATACTGGCTTTGGAGAGTGTTTATTACCTGTGCGGCCATGATGACATCAACTTTGCAGTCTTCCATTATAGAGATGTGCTCTTTCATGGGTGAGAGGGGGGTAAAGTTAACAGTGATCCTATCTGCCAGGATGTTGGCAATATCAGTTGGCTCGGTACATTTACTGCCATTGAGCTGTACCTCAGAACAGATCTGAGTGTAACCATGACATGAACCTGTCGGTTGGGCAGGGATCTCCTGAGTAGACAGTATGCAACAGAGTACAGATTGGGTTACATTCAGTCTTGTTGCATAGGGTGACTATTTGAGGCCAGTAATCCTCTTGTTAAGGTACTTCATTGGTCTTTCTAGCTGCTGAACGTGCCTAGTCGGATTAATCACAAGTGTGTTGTGGTACTCTCTGACAGGTCTGATGACTGCTGAGTAGTGGGAACCTCCTTTGACCTACATGCACAGACCTTGGCAGTTTGTGTGTACACATAGCATGATTTTCCAACCACTTTGTAAATGTGTTTCTGGAAGTTGAGATGACTATTCACATTTGTCCATAGATCCCTTATTATCACATCCGTATTTAGCCTAAGTGTGTGAGCATGCCCAGTATGACCTTTCAGTATGTTGCTGCCTGTCATTTGCTTAGTTTCTTTAAGTGTATGAGCATGCCCAGTATGACCTTTCAGTGTGATGCTGAATGGATTCCACTACATTTGTTGGACTGCGTGAGCACACCCGGTATAGACATTTATACTATATGTGTATGGAAAATCAAGTTGTATTTTTACAGCAGGGCTCACCTTTGTGTCATAGATCAACAGGGATCATGCTGTGCCTGCAGGGCTTCCATGCGACACTTTGCATAGACTTATCAACATTTCTACATACAGGGGTAACAGCTATTCTTTGTACATTTCTACTCGGGGGCACACCTGGTTGTTACTGTGGGTGTACATAGGATGTGGGTTTCACCTGACACTTATGCACATTTGCTATGCCTGCACTGCTATGTAGAGGACACTATTTCAGTCTGTACTGTTGCCTATCATAGTGGCTTGCGGCATACTACTGTACTACAGATGTTAGCGTCCAATGTCACGTATATTACACTGCGACTTCATAGCCTACACAACCCACATCACACCACCTAGCCTGATGTTCTCTGTCTGCATAGGCATGTGGGGGAGGCTACCCATTTGCCTATTTAGGGGCATGATACTGCATTTGTTTGTGTTTCCATTAGTGTACAATTGTCCTGCTGTGTCTGTGCCACTGAAATGCTATCATGGCTCAGTGGTTCAGTACTGTGACTATAGTGCACAGTATTCTGGGTTCAAGCCCTGTCATTGCTTTTTATTTTCATGCTGGGCAGACCAGACTGCTTAAGGAACAGTAAAGCAGATATGAGCATGTTTAACTGACTTTGGTCAACTTTGGCCAACATTGCTCAACGTTGCCTAATGTTGCGCTAGTTGGCATGAGCAATTTTGTTTACATATACTAGATATTGGTAAAATCTGCTTAGCACTGCTTTATATTGCTTGGAACATGGCAATCATGCCTCAGGTGGTGCTGCAGGGCTGCCTATGATGGATGCACATACTACACTCCCTATATATGTTTGGAAACAGGTAGTGTCAAGTTAGGCATCCCTATTATTTTATGTGCGAGTCAGAGGGAGGTATCATTTCCAGGGTTCCTACTGAGCCAGTGTATGTGCTAGGCGTTGCCTCTTTGCCAAGGCCAAGGCATACTGGGCATGCCTCCTTCTGCCTACTGGGGCAGGCTCAGGTTGTTCCTCCTTCGAGTCACGCTGTGCCTGTGCAGGCCTTGGTAATGGTGGGGGGCTGTTTGGCCCTGACCCATGCTGTTCCTGCTGCAGCTGTTTTCACAGGATCATATTGTGTAGCATGGCACATACCATGACAATTTGGGTACATGTAGTTGGTAAGTGCTGCAAGGCTCGACCAGATGTGTCCAGGCAACGGTACAGTGACTTGAGCATCCCAAACACATGCTCGATTACATTTTGTGTTTGTGCATGTGCCTCATTATGGAGTTCTTGTTCAGGTGTGTGTGCATTTCTGATGGGTGTCATCAGCCACGGCTCCAGTGCATATCCAGCATCCCCCACTAGGTGACCATCAGGGATGTCCCAATTGGCAAATGTCTGGTACAGCTGCGAGAGATGCCAGATATGGGAATCATGGTAGCTTCCAGGGCAGCCAGCACACACATTCAGTATAATGCCCTGGGCATCACACATGACCTGGCAGTTGATGGAGTGGAAGCCCTTGCGGTTGATGTAGGCCCTACCCCGCTCTCTGGCTGGTGCTTTGATGTGTATGTGCGTGCAGTCAATTGCACGCACTACCTCAGGGTATTCCGCTATTTGATGGAAGAGATGCATGTTGCTGGCCAATACCTCATGGGAATTGGGGAAATATACATGATCACCAACATGTGCTGACATGGCATTCAGGAATTGGTGCAGTACCCTGGATGCTGATGCCTGTGAAATAGCCATCATATCACCATCATATCACCAGTTGGTCTCTGGAAGGTACCTGTTGCTAGTATTCTTAGGCCAACACATACCTTGGTTTCCACTGGGATGGGTTCCCCTCTGTTGGTTCTGTGTGTGAGGCGTGGCCTGCACAGATCAATAATTTGCTGCAGGAGCTCTCTGTCCACTCTATAGCGCTCCACTATCTCCAGTTCATGTAGCCCCTGGTAGGTTAACCTGGGTCTGTATACTCTTCTCTGTCTCCTCACTGTGGGTTGCTCAGCAGCATTTGCAATGGCACCACCCTCAGCATCTTGCACATGTCGCCTTATATTAGCAATGGCAGCCCCTAAATTTTTTTCTGTCTCAGTTAGGCTTTTTAAGTTTTCACTTCTCTTTGTAGACTGCAGTGTTGCAGTGTTTCTGAGAAAAACATGGGAGAATGTTGTTTGCAGAGTTTTAAGTGCTGGGCTGGGCTGGGCTAGTGTACTGCCTGTGTAATTGGCTGATTCTGATTGATTTCACCTGGCAGCTCTGCTAGTTCTCCTTGGTTAACTTCCTACTACTTCCTTTCCTTCCTTTTCCCATTTCTGTTTCCACAGGGGGCAGCACCGTGCAAACAAGTGCAAACACGCGCACACGAGCGCACACGCGCACACACAGGCTTACACAGGCTTATACGGGCTTAGGCGGGTGCACATTCGTGACGGCCTTACACAGGCTTACACGGGTGCACACACGCGCACACAGGCTTAGACGGGTTTACTGGCGTGCACACGCCCGCACACAGTGTAAGCAGCTTTGCAAGAAACTTCAGTGATAGCCACAGCGTACACCTTCGGTTTCTGGGTTTCAGTTTAGACAACTGTAGACACGCCTCTTCCAGTCCTGAGCAACTCACAGCAACCACATGCCACTCTGCTCCAATAAGTTTAAAGTCTTTTTGATACATACCCCCTCATGATGTCGCCTATCTTCTACTCTGTTACTCCCCTAATCCTACTCTTACACTCTAGGGACATGGTTCACATGGCAGGGAAATTTGGGATTCACTATCCTTATACTCATTTGCATAGAATTGCCTACTAATGCTTGGTTACATCTCTCAGACTGAGCTTCCCCCCTTAGCAACCACTACTCAGTATCCATGTTGTCTTCAGCCTGCCATTCACCTGCATGGCAGATGAATATTGTGATTAAAATACCTATTTGTGGCTTTTATTTTTAGAGTTTTTAGAGCGCCGTACATTTGTGCGGCGCTGCAATACGCTTAAACATCGGAGATCGAGGGAAAAAAATTAATTTTTTTATTATTTTGCAATGGATAAAAATGCCAATGGCCGTATATTTGGCCATTGGCATGCTTCCTCAACTGGATGCATCCTTTATTTGGGGCTGTCACAGCTCCGTTTTGCTATTTGCAGAATGGTACTCAGTTACCAACCGAGTACATTTCTGCAAATAACACTACTCTTACTCGGGCAGATTAGTGTTTCTTGGATCGCAAATTTACCTCATTTGCATAGCTTTCAGCAGCAAATGAGGTAATTTGCATAAACTAACACTGTCCATGCGAGAGTCATTTTAGGAGCTCTCTTATGCGCCCCTGCCGGCTATTCCTGGATCGCTCGGCAGACATGTTGGCTGGATGGAGTCTTACTCTACTCTTAGACTCCGTGCAAGCCTTCATGAATCCGGCCCATTGTCAATAATATGGAGAAAAATCAGATTTTGATTATGGAAAAAGGAATGGGGTCAAATTAGTAAGTACTGTATGCATATAAGAACAATATGCTATATGTAGAAAAATTACAAAGAAATTATTCAAATAATTGCATAATTTTGTAAATATGTATATATATCTTAGAACATAAAAATGTAAATATACAAATAATGCATTATGTAAAAAGATGTAAATAAAGGACCCCTGCTCTCTTCAATAGGTGCCATGGGATCATTTACATCCACCTGAGCCACCAGCAACTCAGGCAGACAGGGCCTCAGTTTAATGTCTCATCCAAACGATAACACAGTTAGGAGTACATCACCCCTCTTACACTGCAGTGCAGTGTCAGCAATCCATTTACATGGTGTGGCATTAGAACCTGCAACCTTCTGTACAAAAGTGTTACCTTTTATGCCACTGAAACTGCATAATAGGACAAGGAAATTAATTTATTATGAGTCAGAAATGTAGGTGCAATCATTTGATCCACTGTTGTCATTTTCATTCATTCCTCAACAAATGGGTTAGGATCTGATCCTCAGATCCGACTCAGCCACTTTCTTTAGATTTTAAGCTCCAACACTCGAGCTCCTCCCTTACCCATAATGCCCCTGATCATTGTATTACCCCAGATCTCATTTGATGGTTTTCAAGCTCGGTTGGGATTATGGCTTCTCATGATTTAAGGGGTTTTGTGAGTGGATTAATGTTTTATTAACTTTCTATTTCAATATTTTTTTTCTTTTAACTCTTGCATTCATATATATATATATATATATATATATATATATATATATATATATATATATATAGTTCATCTCCCTTACCTTTTTTCCTACCATAAGTTACTCTAGGCTTACCATTGCTGGTAATTTCCTTGTCTTTACCTCAGCGTTAGGTATTTCTTATATACCATAGTTGGTAGTTCTCTCCCTTTTTCTCTCTTTACTTTATGAGAAAAAAGGGGTGATTGTTCTGCTTGTTATAGCTAGTTTGCTAACTTACAACAAGTCTTAGGTGTTTGTTAGTTTTCATTGTGGTTGATAAGCCTATTGGATTAAAAAAGTGCACTTCCTGTGGGCATAAGATCCCAAACTCTGATGCCCACAGGGAGCACTTGTACTGCTTGGAACCTGCGCATCTAGACACTTCCTGCTCTATTTGTGCATCCTTTAATGCCAGGGCCATTAGTGACCACAGGAATAAATTAATATTGAAAGGCCTTCTTCCAGGTTCTGCTATTTCTGCTGGTACTTCATCATCAGGGGCTTAAACTCCCTCTCAGAAATCTAAAGAGACTAGGCAGCATCATAAACGCTCTTCCTCAAAGTGTCCTCAGTCTGCACCTCCTCTGAACCCCCTGTGATGGTTTCTAAAAGCACAGATCCAAAGGCTTTGGATCCTATATCTGCTGTCCCCATGTCCCCTTAGCTCTGTACACCTAGATTTTCGACAGAGCTGATTTCCAGAAGGTTATGGTCTCCTTTTCTTCAGGAGACCCCTACAAAGTCTTGCAGTCTACCCTCCACTTCTTTTTCTTTGGTTAGGTCTTCCTATAGTTTTCCTGAGTCAGAGGTGGATAGGATGATGATAAGATTCCTCAGAAGACAGATTCCAGATGGGGGTCCTGTTAACTCCATCTCCCATTGGATCCACAAGCCTTAAGCCTTCTTTCCAGCCCCTTCATGCTCCTTCTCCAAACCAACATACTGCTTTGGAGTCCTTGGATCTGTGAGCCCTGAGAGACGAACTGTTGGATTTGAAGGTCTTGACATCCTCAGCTCTGGCAACTTTCCTGACCTGATCAGCAATGACTCTGTTGGAGAATGATGGCTCTCAGAGCCGAAGCATTAGTATTGGGTCAGAGGGGTTGACTTCGACTCTGAAGTTTTCAGAGTGTCACTTCCTCTTAGAGCCTCTGCATTGGATACCTCAGCTCTGACTCCCCCTTTCAAATCTGAGGGTTTGGGAGTCACTTGGGTTATCTGATCAGAGAGCTTCAGCTACAGTAAATTTGCTCTCAGTATCTCCTGGACCCTCAGCATTCGAGGTGGTGAAGAGGGTATTGTCACAACCTAGACTGACTTCGACTCTTTCTTGCTTGGATCCATACCCACAACCTCCTTTGGATCCTGTGTCTGGTTTCTCTCATCCTACACCTCAGAGACAGCCAGCCCAGATACGCTTCCAAGTAGCTTCCACAAGGGAACTTCCTGTCTCTTCCGATACTTCCCCAGAGCACCCCACTGAGGAGGTCCCTTGGAAGAAGTCATGCAAGAGGAGGCATTTGGATCCCCCAGAGGAATCCCGCACAGAAGACACTGATTTTGATGAGGAGGAAGGGTCCCCTAGGTCTCCATCTGAGAATGTCTCAGAGACATCTTAGACATCTTTCACCAAAAAGGTGGTTGGTCTACCCAAAACCCTTCCCAGGAGGTGTTCTTGGAAGCCTTCAGGTCTAGACCATCTACTTTTTAGGTTACCCTGCCTGTGAATGAGCTGATAGACCTGGTCTCCTGCAGAGCGTGGAAGGAACTGGGCCCCATAGAACCAATACCTAAGTACACGGACAAGATTCTTAGTGCCCCATCAGACAGGTTACATTGGATGAAAGGTGTTCTTGTAGATGCCATGGTCATTACAGCAGCTACTAAAAAGGAGTTGGCTAAACAGAGCTCCTCTGTCCATCCCCCTAACAGGGAGTCAAGGGCTACAGACAGGTTTGAGAACCAAGCGTATGCATCAGGGACCTTCGCTTTATGGTCACTGAATTATTTGGTGCATTTCACAAAGTTACAGAGGGACTTAATCAAGTAACTCTCTAACTTTCTCCCAGGGTGCATGTCCATAAAGGATTGGAAGCCCTTTTCCTCATGACTGGCCACTGTACAATCCATTACTAATGCCTACATGAGGTTAATCTCACATGCAGCTGCAGGTTTCTCAAGGGCTGCCGGTTCAAGTATAGCCATTAGAAGGCATGCCAGAATGCAGTTGTGAGATTTTACAGAACCCTTTCAGGCATCATTCATTAATGCTCCCTTTGGAGGATCTTCCTTATTTGGAGATTTCCTCCAGAGGCAGAGGGGGAAATAATTATGATAGGAGACTCTGCCCTTGTGGCAGAGGGGATCCGCAGAATCAAGGTTCTTGAGATTCTTTCTTGGACAGGCATTTCCAGTGCTCCTGAAAGGTTACCCAACTGTCCCTCTCTGGAGGCAGTCGGGGTCTATATCACATAGTTGAAGTTATGTAACTTTGAACACCTAATGGTCCAACCACCCCACACACCCCCACTACTTAAATATACCAAGATCACACCACATTGAACACAATGGAAACCTCCGCCTATGGAGATTTCCATTCACATGTTCAAACTTTTACAAATTCAAACGTAGTCTCAACCACATATGGTTCGAACTTGTAAATGTTCAATGATGTGATAGGAACCCAGGCAGTTGGGGGTGATTATCCTTGCTCCCAAAAGCCTGGACAGCCATCACACAAGATTCTTAGGTGCAAAGGATCATATCCAGAGGATAATTCATTCCCTTTTCCTTTCCCAAGTTCCTCCACAGAAGAGAAAAAGTCTCCCCAATGTTCCAACCAATTAGAGGGAACAAGCAGCTCTAGAAATTTAAAAGCTGCTAGACAAAAGAGTTGTCCAGGAGGTCCCCACAGACCAAAGAGGATCCAGAATTTACTCAAGGTTCTTTATAGTGCCAAACAAAGCAGGGGACTTGAGACCCATTTTGGATCTCAGTTATTTGGACCAGTTTGTAAAGAATTCCAAGTTCCTGATGATCATGGTTCAGTCCATTCTGCCTCTCCTTCAGAAGGACGACTGGATGTGCTCTCTGGATCTTCAGGATGCATACTATCATATAAAAATGAACGGGTGCTCCTAAAGAAATCTATGCTTCCTGCTGAGAGCCAGTCTTTATCAATTCAGAGCCCTCGCCTTTGGTCTTACCACAGCCCCCCAGCATGTTTAATAAATGCATTGCAGTGGTAGCAGTTCATCTAACACTCTGCGGATTCAGAGTGTTTCCATATTTAGACAACTGGCTCCCAACAGCACCAACTAGGCATCTTCTGGAAAAGGCCAGAGATTACCTTCTACTTCTATCTCAATCTCTGGAGATTACAATAATTCTGGTAAAGTTCCAACCTCAACAAGTTTAAGCCTTGGGGTTTATAGGGGCTCATCTAAACACAATCAGTTGCCTAGCTCTTCTGCCTCAAAACAGAATTCTTACTCTGAACTCGCATGTCAATCAAGTTCTGTCTCATCAGCCCCAGCAAGATTAATACTAAAAGCTCTAGGGTCAATGGCTGCTGCAATAACTTTATTACCCACTGCTCATCTTCATATGAGAATTCTTCATTGGATTATAACAGTGCAATGGTCGTTTCATCTACAATCTCTGTGACATCCAATAAAATTATCTCAGGTTTGCAGAAAATATCTACTGTGGTGGATACATTCCAAAGAGATTTATCAAGTCCACCCATCTGTCATTCCTCCTTCGAAATCCACGTTGACCATGGACACCTCCTAGTTAGGGTGTGGGGGCACTACTTGGGATGGACAGTTCAAGGCACGTGGTCCCAAGAAGAGACCAGTTTGCATATAAATGTTCTGGAGATGAGAGTGGTGCTTTTAGTGTTGCTGACCCTCTTCCACTATTGTTATTCAAGACAAGTCAATAGTCTTGTACATCAACAAACAGGATGGACCAGGTCTTACCCCCTATGCCAAGAAGCAATGAAAGTTTTGTAGTGGGCAATCTCCTCTAACCACTTTCTAGTAGCAATGCACATACTGGGGAATCCAACATTATTAGCAGACAAGTTCAGCAGGACCATTCTAACTCCTCATGAGTGGTCTTTCATTCAATCAGTTTCAAAGATGATTTTCCACAAATGGGGTCAACTGTGCTGTGATCTGTTTGCCTCTCCCCTCAACAACAAATGCAGCAGGTTCTTTTCCCTAATTCCTCTTCAGGGACAGTCACAAGAGATGCTCTAGTCCATGTTTGGCCCTCCAGTCTCCTTTATGTTTACCCTCCCCTACCCATAATACCCAAGTTTCTTCAGAAAGCCAGTCATCATTGTACCCTTTTGGCCTTGGCAGATATGGTTCCCTTTTCTATGGTCTCAGCTAGTATGTCCACGTTGGACACTGGATCCAACTCCAGTTCTCCTGTCACATCCTGCAGGGATGACTCATCCGGACATAGCAGGTCTCAAACTGACTGCTTGGTTTCTTGAATTCCAGTGATGGCTAGATATTCCAGGCTTTCCTCTCCAGTTTGTTGAATCCTTTCTTCTTCCCACAAACCTTCAACCAGAAAGATTTATAAGAGCAAATGGAAAATATTTTCCTTTGTGGGTGCATCAGAGTCACTTAGATCCTATTACAGCTCGAATCCCAGCTATCTTAGATTTCCATGCCTTTATTTTTCAAACTGGGGCAAGCTTCTCTACCATTAAAGTACAGTTAGCAGCCATTTCCAACTACCACATCAGCAATAAGTTTTCTCCTTTAGTTTCAACTAAGTTGTGCAAGACCTTCCTAAAAGGTACATTTTTGCTTAGACCTCCAATATGAGATCCCACTTCACCTTGGGATTTGACTTTGGTATTACAGTCTTTAGTACATCCCACTTTTGAGCCCTAAGCTAAGGTAGTCCTTTAGTTTTCATCTTGGAAAACTGTCTTTTAGTGGCAATTTTTTCAGCTAATGGGTTTCAGAACTCCAAGTACACTCTGCAAAAGCACTGTATGTAGGTTTCAGAAGGATAAGGTTAACCTGCACACTAATCCTTCCTTTTACCTAAAGCAGCCTCAGAATCAAACATCAATTAAGTCATTAACCTACCAGTTTTCTTTCCAAATTTTGAAAATAAAGGAGACTATACTCTTCATAGCTTAGCTGTACATAGACAACTTTGTTTTTACCTACATAGAACCAAGGAGTTTAGAAAAACTGGTCAGTTGTTTGTCTCCTTTTCTATCACCAAGATGGGAAAACCAGTTCAAAGATTACTCTAGCAAAATGAATAACAGGTTGTATTTCTCATGTTTATTCCTTGAAAGGCCTAACCTTACCCAAACATCCAAAGGCACATTCAACCAGGTCAATAGCTACATCAGCTGCTTTTTGGGCTAGAGCTTCCATTGATGGCATTTGTGCAGCTGCTACTTAGTCTAATGCTCATACCTTTGTTTCTCATTACAAATTGGACATCATCTCCAGGAATAGGGCATCATCCTATTCTGCAGTATTCCAGAATATCCTTCCATGAGACACAAATGAAAATGACAGTATCAGATATAAAAGTTATGTACTCACCATAAAGTTCCATCTGTGTTGTTCATTTTCTTTCTTCCTAAACTTCCTTCCTACCTTCCCTCATCCATGACTTTGGGAAAGACCTAATGGATTTATTATTAGGAACCATAGTTCCTATTTGAGCTCCTGATCTTTCAGCTATCACTGTTTTGTCATAGCTATCTTGAGTTACCTTTTCTTTTGATATTTTTATAATAGCAGCAAACTTGATCTGAGGTAATACAGTGATCAGGGACATTCTTGGTAAGGGAGGAGCTCGAGAGTTGGATCCTAAAATCAAAAGAAAGTGGCCAAGTCATATCTGGGATGGGATCCTAACCCATTCGTTGAAGAAGAATGAAAATGGACAACACAGATCAAATGTTATGGTGATTGCATAACTTTTATTTTTACTGATGTCTTCTGCAGAAAAGTGGCAGTAGGTAGAGTGCTAACCTTGAGGTTGCCTTCACTTGTTGGGCAACCCAGGTGGGAAATCTTCTCTGCTGCAGACTTCCTTGCCTGGATTATGCATTTGAAATGCTCATTTATGTAGGTTGCATGTTCCCCTCCATCCTAGGCTTCAATTTTAATTTTCTAGTCCTTCTGGTGGAGATGAGACAAAAGAAACTATAAAGCTACCTTAGAGTTTTTGTTCTCTTTATTATTTTATTCCACTAAGCAGTAGAGGAAAGTGACAATATTATTGTAAAAACACAGCTGTCCTACCTCTGAAAAAGCTTACCTTTGTCAAATATGTTAAGGACAATGTGTTGAAAAATCTGTGTGTCATCCATTACATCATTACATCAACGGGTAGCTTGTTAATTTGGAATTACAGAAAGTGTGATCTTATCGAGTACATATACTATGTATACCCATCTAGAGTGCGAATGCATGGATCACTACTATGCGCTATCTAGCTAATTTCTTATATAGCAACTGTTTCTTACTGCATATGAGATGTGCTAAGTCAACTACATTGACATACCTGTGTAAGAACATATAGGTAAGTAAGTGTGTAGTTTTTTTGCAGGTAAGTAATGTATTTGTGTAGGAGCATGCCATAAAATATGGTGTGTGTGTGTGTGTGTGTGTGTGTGTGTGTGTGTGTGTGTGTGTGTGTGTGTGTGTGTGTGTGTGTGTGTGTGTGTGTGTGTGTGTGTGTGTTTCATAGATGTCTTTCTAGGTAGAGTTTGGTGGCATTAGGAATAAGTAGTCGAGTGTATGGCATTGTGTAGGTTATGTGTAAGGGATAAAGTATTCACAAACATGCAAGAGTGTGTGTGTGTTGGTGAAGTTTTGAGTGAGTGGTGCAGTGTATAGGAAGTGTGTACTGGAATGAGTTGCAGGGCATACTGGTCAGATGAAATGGCCAGAAGGGTGCAGCTATAAGAGACTGTGAGTGATTAGGAGAAAGCATATACTTGTTGTGGAGTGTATGAAAGGAGGAGGCTGTTGTGTATGACAGATATTTGTACAGCTCTGTGTTCCAAGTGACATATAACCTAAAGTAAGTGTAATCTGAGAATTGGTTACATAAGTTTGGACAGTGCCGCATTGGTGCAGCAGTTGAATTGTCACCCCACAGCAAGAGGTTTTCCTGTTCAATTCTTGGCTGTAGTGCCTTCTGTGCAGAATGTGCATGTCCTCCCTGTGTTCACATGGGATTCCTCCGGGTGCTCCAGTTTCCTCCCATGTTACAAAGACATGCATTCTGAATGTTTCTCCCCAGGCCTCCACTGAAAATCGGCTTTGTTCCAAGTTGGACTTTCCTGGTAAATAAATATTAAATAAAATAAATAATAATAAAATAAAATTTAGGGGAACAGGGTTGAGGTTGATGCCACATTACACATGTGTGTAGTGTATGCCTGTGTGTTGTGAGTGTGTGTTAGCATGGTTAAATTCTGCATGGTGTGCAGGTTGTGTTGTATGAGTGGATATCTGTTTGTGCGCATGCTTTTGTGTATGATGGTTTGTCATCTCGACTGGTAGACTAGTGAAAGTGTACGCTATATTACTTTTTACTGATAGCTGTCCCTCATCTAATTTGCTATCAACATTTAGGACCAACCCAAAAATATTTACTTCTGAACCTCAAAATGCAAAAGATTCTCTTCTGTGGTCACATGTAGGATCCTTTTCTTATCCACATAACTCACCAATTTAAAAATAATTGGACATGACTTATTGTGTCCAGAGTTTGTCAGCCTTAATGGTCCATGTACCCCTTCAATAACATCAGGGTAGTACAGCTGGAGTCTAAGTGCTTTGGCTAGCTGTGACCTCAAAAGGCAACTATGTTCTCAGTCTCCATACCTTCTTTAAGGTACAAACAAAAATGAAAACTCCAGCAAAGCTAGAACTTCCACTGAGTGACCTCCCAAACCTCTTGTATCCGAGGCACATGGGATATATGCAAATGAACCGGAATTGGCCTGAAATTGTCCATTAAAACAACAAAACAAGTCATGGGCATTCAGAATTGCCATTGAGCTGAAACACCTGATGTTCATAAGGTTCATATGCATAAACCCCATGTGCCTCTGATATAAGAGGTTTGGGAGGTCACTCAGTGGAAGTTCTAGCTTTGCTGGAGTTTTCATTTTTGTTTTTACTGATTGGTTTTTAAGTGACCTTCTCACTCATTGTTTTAGTTTGTTGTTTGGGGTATTTTTGCAGTGACCCTAATGATAATGGACATCAGGTGGGTATAACAGCCCTGTGTTTCTAATGCTTAGTCAAACACTCTGCTTGTGCTGTGCTGATGAGGTAATAACAAGGCCGAAATATGCATATCTACAGCTAGTGGGGTTTGGCTTTATTGGCCTGAAATTGTCCATTAAAATGACGAAACAAGTCATGGGCATTCAGAATTGCCATTGAACTGAAACACCTGATGTTCAATATCCCATGTGCCTCTGATACAAGAGGTTTGGGAGGTCACTCAGTGGAAGTTTTAGCTTTGCTGGAGTTTTCATTTTTGTTTTTACTGATTGGTTTTTAAGTGACCTTCTCACTCATTGTTTTATACCTTCTCTTAGGCCAATAAGCAGCATATTGCACCGTAAAGCTTTTAGCCTGATTAGTCTGATTAGCTGCTTGTTTTTAAAACTATACTAAGACTCCTAAACTTGGAATAGTAACTCATTATTTGTTATGATAAATTCTGTTAACAGAGTTGCTTACCACATGGCTGCTCTTAGTTGTCTAGCTACCAGTTCTCCTAAGGACTGCTTTTACAAGGAAAACATACTTGATAGCTGTTGTCCGGCATCTACATTAAATGTTTAACATCAAACAAGGACACAGCATTGTAGAAAACCTTAATAATTATTACCTGCATCATAGTCTGATTGCAAGAGTGGTCTATAAAGCTACATTTTTAACTGTTTGTTGACCATTTATGTAACTAAAAAGCATATACTGTGCTTCGTAGCTGTATGGAGCTCCTGTATTGCCTTATATTACATAGTTTAAGTGACAGTGTTGTATTAGTGCTGATAAGGTCTTTCTCATAATAAATGTTTTCTTTCTAGGTAGTCCCCCTCAAACTGCCCCAGTATAAGACACTCCTGACTGAAAGGACGTTATCCTGAAAAACTTACCTGCTACAAGTCTTTGAAGTCCAACCTGCAACTTGAAGAAGGTTAATACCATAACATGTACCAGTACCTTAACACTCTACCTATGTACTGTTTCATGCTGCCCTGGGTCTAAAGGCACCTCTAGGCTCCCTCCATATTGTGTAACCTAGCTAGATTTTCCCCACTGATCTTACCTCTTTAACCTACAAATCTACCCTGCACACAGTAATTTCATCCGGCTCCCCTGCACATAGCCCATAAAATTTACCCTGCAGCTCTTAATTAATCTCTGCAAGGGGACAATTTATAGCTTACAAATAGACCATAAGTTTGGTGTAAAACTAAACTAGTAAAATACAACCAAAAAGATACATTGGCATGAAATTAAACTAGTACAATACAGCCAAAAAGATACATTTGGAAAAAAAACTAGTAAGCCCAGGGATATAAATGGAGTTTGTGTAAGCCCTGCTGCACTTGCCTCACGGTGCTCAGGCTCACTCTGCTCCCCTCCCTGCCCCCTATTCCCTCCTGCCCCCACTAGTGCTACATTTCAACTAAACTTAGCCACTCCCCTCATGCTAACCACCAATCACTGAATCTGCCCCACCCCTGTACCCATTTTCTTCTCTTCCACTATTCCACATCCTGTAAAGCACACTCTTCCATCTAACTATCTTACAATCACAAACAACACCTATCATCATCCACCACACCCACCCCATCCCAAGCAGATCTCTCTCTCATGACCAAACCCAACCAAACCATGCCGAAACTACCCAAATCCATAAACATACACCTCTTACTATTGCTCCTAGGTGTATCCACCCTCCCACTGCTAACTTCTATCACCAACCACCAAAAACAACTTAATTTTATCCACATACCAAGAAAAACTACTTCCACTAACATTATTACAACAAGTTGGGAGGGTGGCTTAATGGATAAGGTGTTTGCCTTACAAACCCAAGGTGCAGGGTTTGAGTCTCACAAGGGATAACTGGCTAGGCTTAAAATGGCTCGCAAGGGCAGTTAGCTTAGTAATAAACTATGAACCCTTTTACTCAACTTGTCCCATATCACTAACAAACCTTCTTTATTCACCACTATGCACACACATTACAGCCATCACACTACCAGTCCCAAACAACTATAAAGAACTTTAAGACCCTAAACAAACTATTCAAACTCTATTTTTACCTTAGAACCCAACTCATTAGCTGTGGTGATATACACCCAAACCCAGGCCCACAAAATCTAGGAGCCCCAACCTTCAACCTGAATGACACCCTACTCCACCGAGACAAATCCACGCTCCTCATTTTAAATTTAAATGTCAGAAGTATACCATACAAAGTCCATGACTTTCATGCACTACAACCTTCATGCACTACTCTCCTTTTATCAACCTGAGATAGCCATACTAACAGAGACTTGGCTTAAACCAGGCAACCACAACAATGAAATCACTGCACCAGGTTACAATATCATTTGTAGTGATAGAATAGGTAAAAAAGGGGGGGGTGTTGCTATAGTGCATAAATCTCACCTCATCCTTGAGAAAGTAGACATAACAACTCCAGACCTCAATAAAGTTGAACGCACTCTAACAAAACTAAAACGTAATGATAGTAAACACATCAACATCATAGGATGCTACATCCCTCCAGGCAACAATATCCCCATTACAGAAAAACTCCTAAAATGGATATCTAACTCCCTCCCCCAGGAAAGCATAGTATTAGGAGACCTTAATATTGACTGGCAAAACTGTTCCAGTCATAACCCACTCTCTCATATTAACCTACATGGCCTAACTCAACTCATCACTTCCCCCACAATAACAGACAAGAGAACCAAACACCAATCCACTCTAGATTGGATACTCGTATCCCACCCATCACTGATATCCCTAGCAGGGTGTCTACCAGAAACCCTGAGTGACCACCAAGCCACATTCTTACTCAGATCAAAATCACCACAACTGACCCAAATATCTACGCACCTAATTAGAAACAAAAAAACACTTTAACTGCTCCAACTTTATAAACGACCTAGAAATGTGCAACTGGACCCCCCCCTAAAAAACCTACCTCTTGATGAAGCTGTACTATATTTCAATACTACCTTCTTAAACACCCTTAACCATCACGCCCCCTCCAGAACAACAAGAATTAAAACTAAATATGCCTCTTGGTTAACCCCAGGCACAAAATCCCTCCTCAAAAAAAGAAACAAGGCCTGGACCAGCTACCTCAACAGTCAATCCCAATTGAACAAACAAATATACGTTGAACTACATAACAAAGCCAAAAAACTCACCAAAACAGAAAAAAAATCTTACTACCAAAAGTTACAGGATAAGCACAGGAACAACCCACAAAAATTTTGGACAGCAATTAACTCTAGTCTACAACCAGGTAAAACAACTACCCCAACCCCAAAAATAGATAACAACCAAGAAGACATCCCCACTCAATTTAACAAATACTTTACAGAAACCATCCAGACCCTTGCAAACAACCAGCCCTATGACAACATCCCCACCCCTGCAAATCCACCCCCCACCCCAACTAACAATTGCTCCAAGTTCAGCTTCCACCCAGAACCAACCAAATCCATTGAAAAACTACTCCGTAAGCTCAAACCAACGTCTCCAGCCGCAGATAAATTACCCGTTGAATACCTCCACATGGCTGCAGAAGCCATATCATATCCTGTCTCCATCCTAATTAACAGATCTATCTTCAGGTGTATAGTACCCAAGCTATGGAAAATATCACATATTATCCCTCTACATAAAGGGGGAACCTCCCTGGAACTCAATAACTACCGCCCTATAGCCATACTATCCCCTTTATCTAAAATTTTAGAGAGGGTAATACACAAGCAACTAATGAAATATCTCCTAGAAAATAATCTAATAGTAACACAACAACATGGCTTTAGACCCTTCCATAGCACCACCACAGCACTAACAGAATTCACCAACATTGTCAGTACTCACAGAAACAAAGGGCTCCTTGTATCTGCCACCTTCCTTGACTTGTCCAAAGCATTTGATATGGTTAACCACAATAAACTCCTTCTTTCACTAGCAACTCTAAACCTTACCACGCCTGCCATTTCCTGGTTCAAAAACTACCTAGAGGGAAGGAAACAAGCTGTTATGTGACAAAACCAACTCTCCCCCTCCCTACCAGTCTCCCTAGGAGTACCACAAGGCTCCATCCTGGGGCCACTTCTTTTTACCCTCTTCACTAATCAACTCCCAAACAGTATCCCAAAAGCTCAGTAGTGCAATATGCAGATGATACCACCATAATATGCACAGCCAAATCAATTGACATCCTTCACTCCCTAACACAAGAATGCTTTTCCCCTAGCAGAAACTTGGATTACAAACCAAAGGCCCATTCTGAACCCAAGTAAAACAAAGCTAGTACTCTTTAGCTTCCACAGAGCCAGACCTCCCACTGATTCTTTCTTCATCTCCTCCTTTAACCAATCACCCCCACAAATCATACCAAACTCTTACGGGGTTGAAATAGATAATCACCTTAGATTTGACCTACATATTTCTATAACCATAAAAAAGTACATAAAAAACTTGGCCTACTATATCGCAATAAAATCTTCCTCACTAACCACTCCAAAACTACAATAGCGAGGGCTCACCTACTATCCACCCTACTTTATGCCTCCCCCATGCTTACAAATCTCTGCAAATCCGACCTAAACAAACTTGACAGTTGTTATAATAAGATAGCCAAATTTGCTACAACCTCTCCCATCAGAACACGTCACTGTGAATGCCTAAAAAAACTCAATTGGCTAGAACTACCACTACTAATTCAACTCAATCAACTATCACTAGCCCACAAAATGATACATAACTCTGAAAACACCACAGCCCTACAAAATCGTTTGCAACCCTATACAACCGCCAGGCCCTTGAGGTCTAGTACACAAAACTTCCTCAAAGTAACCAAATATAACAATGAAGCTTGTAAGTCTGTCTACAGCCACTGTATAGCAAAAACCTGGAACTCCCTTCCTGCCCACATAACTGACAAGAAATCCCCACCACAGTTCAAGAAACTTGTTAAAACTAATTTTTTGAATAATCGACTGTGCTCATGTATCCCCCCTGGCTAATTTCTCATTAGAACACTTCACCTAACTTAAGTAACTCTTCTAAGCCAACCAATCATAGTACTGTACCCACTTAAGACTGTTAATCTACTGCTCATCCCATCTCTCCAGGAGTTAGGGAAAACTTCCCCAGCAATGCTGAGCTTTCCAGAAGCAACTAAAACCAGGAGAAGACATATTGTAAATCAATTTTGTTATCCTTCTCAACTAAAACTAGGCGAAGACATATAGCGAATCAATTTGTTATCCTTCTCAACTATAGCGAGCATCATCTGCTCTCTCAGAGCCTTATTCTACACCTCTCTGCTTTTACTCTGATAGTAAATCTATCACAGGAATCCTAAACTTAGGAATATCTTCTAAAATATAATATTATATTGTAGAGAATGAATGTATCCTATCTGTTAGTTAATATGTATGTCAAAGTCTCTTCTATGGAAATTGTATGTCAAAAGTCTGTCCTTAAAGCTATGTTTTGTAAAAAATTGTTCTCTTGGAGCTTTTCTCCCCGGGCCTCCACTGAAAATGGACTTGTAATCCAGTTGGACTCTCCCGGTCAACAAATGTAAAATAAATAAATAAATGCCCTGATGAACCCTCATGACAGCTTGGTATTCATGCAGCTCATTTCCCTGTAAATTCAAATTTTACTTTAGAAAACATTATTTTTGCTACACAGACTTCTGCTGCTGCTGTCTGGTGCAATATATTTTTGGCCTTTATTGCTGCTGTAACTTCCTGGACAATGGTAAATAAATTTGGTAACCCGTCCAGTTAAGCATTGCGATCATCAGGCAGACCTTCCACAGCAGCACCTTTTAACACCATTGGTGGTACTTTGAACAGGTTGCCAAGCAGTAGTACAGAAACACTAGCATATCACATAGTGTAACACAGTTTATCACCACACAACTGGTTGCAGTGTGAGGGGAATTTATAAAACTCAGATTAATATAAGTGCCAGAACTCCTTCAAAACCTGCTTCTCACACCATCAGTTATCCATTACCTTTGGCCCTGACTACATCTGTTTAAACAGGAGGTTGTAATTGGTTTTCCATATAAGCAATAAAGGTGAAATTAAGGTATTAGGTACAAGGTCTGAGACTGTTAGTGCAGAGGAAGATAAATGGGGTGAACTTTTGAAAAACATTAGAAAATGAGCTTTGAGCAAATTAAGAGTTTTATGCTTTATTTTACTGTTATTTGAGTATACAGCAGCAGGTCCACAGCTTTCTTAAGAGGTAAAGCTTGCAGGACTGGTCTATTCAGTGATTTCGACATCAAGACTAAAGCGAATCAAAGGATATGAAGTTTGTAAAGGAAAATCAGAAGAGGGTCTGAGGATAGATGGTACCATAGATTTTATGAGACAAGTTCACTCTTAAAATAAGCAAGATGGTTACAGAGGGGATAGACATAGAAAAATGATATGGAGGTCTTGTGAATAGCTAAGTAGGGAGTCAATAAATATAAAACATTAAGAGACACTATACTTTTTTAAACAATGGACAATATAACTAAGGGAAAAAGTAAACAGATGCATAATTTAATTGGGTTAGGGCTAGGAAAGTTGAAGGCTTAAATGGACTTAGTAGACATGAATCCCTTCATTCATTCATACATTCTTAACTGCTTAATTCAGTGTGGGATCCCAGGATGCCACAGCCTATCTCAATAGGCAGAAGATATAGAAGTTTATCCTGAACTGGGCACCAGTCCAACACACACACACACACACACACACACACACACACACACACACACACACACACACACACACGCTGTCTCTTTCCATTGAGAGCAGAAACCAGAGCACCTGGTGAAAATGCATGTGGATACAGGGAACATTTTCAGACTCCACAAAGAAGGCACACCAGCCAAGAAATAAACTGGTGACCCAAGTACAGTAAAGCAACAATGATAGCTATTTTAGAGATGTTGCAGAATCCAAGAAAGCAGCCATGTGTGTTTTGCATACATATTTATTTCTGAGAAATTTATGCTAAAAGAAAACCAAAAGCACTCAACGTCAGTTTCCAATAAAAGGATGTTTTTTGTTTCAGTTTTGGTATTCCAGGTAATTTAGCTTAATTTTAAGATATACATCTTCAAAAATGCAATACCTAAGTAAGCAATGACTTGCATTCATTCCAACAATAAAACGCCTGATCACTTAATTGGAAAATAGCATTGTGTTTCAGCTGATATTTTCATAACGTGGTGGCAACCAATCAGCATGTATTTATACAAGAAATATTCTTGCAGGAAATGTACATCATCCAGCAGTTTTTCTGCATCGAATAAAAGATGATTAATAACATTTTCAATTAATTTTTAAAACACATTTCATAACAACACAAATTCAAGAATTTATTAGAGTCCCATAGGCCAAATTATTATATTACATTGAATCTCTATTTCCATTGCATCTGTCCACATTCAAATAAGAAAGTATAAACATATGAGACTTCCCATTATAGCAATGATCACTTTGATGGCGATCTTCTTAAATTTTCGATAAATCTGGTGTTATCTGAGTTTCAGACTCCTTTGTAGATTCCTGCCCATAATTTCCAACTTTCTTCTTCACCTTCAGAATCATAAATTCTGTCCAGTGCTGCCTGAAAGTCAACAAACAATCTTATACCATGTGAAAAACAGACCTTAAGAACAGACTGCAGCAGTTCAATTTTTTTCACACAAATTCTGTCATAGAATTGAAGAGCTGAGTTCACTGCTTACTACTAGGTTCTAAAAAGTTGTTATCCCCCCCAAAAAAAACCCTCTCTTCCTTCTACTTTACACATCATTCCTTGCTTCAAAAGTTATTCTTTTGGAAACCAGGACTCAAACTGAAGTATCAAAGTTTTGTCACCTATTATTGACACATGATTTTCCCCCAAATCTTTTATTTGAAAAAGTATTTCATCTTACCAGTTTAGATGTATTTACAGATTGATACCAAGAAGAAAAGAAAAAAATAAAAAGAAATGGCGGACAATAAAACTATTACATGTCATTCCAGTGAAATAATTCAATGTGTTTTCTCTGTTTTGAGACTTTTTACTGAGAAACCAATCCAGGTTATAAGGATGTCCTTGAAATATTAATTACCACTCTCCTTCTTCTGTGGTCTCTGACACACGAGTTCTTTCTCCATGCCTTGCCTTCCAGTTTAACCAGTTTAAGCCCAGCAGTTGCCAAATTTCCAAGAAATTACGGAAATTGCTTTCATTATAATTTGTCATTTTGCTGTAAATTCAAAATGGCATCTGTTTGCAAGTAATTTCCACATCATTTCTCCTACTCCACACCCCCTTAATCTTCAAAACTCATCAATTAAAAAAAGGGAAAAAAATCACCAAAGAATGCAATCTCTTTCCTTTAATTTAATTTAATACAGCATTTTGATCAGGAAACAGACTACATTAGTTTAAGGATAGAAACTGTATTCCATGTCTCTGATTTTTATTTTTCCTGCAATTGCATTACCAGAAGTAGACTTTTATTGTTGGAATTTTAATCACTCCGTTTACCCATATTTTTAAGCTCAGACAAAACAGTGTTCATTGACAACTTCAAAGCCACACCACAGGGAATCACATCTAGATTTTTCATAATGACATTTTTATCCAGCACTCTCACTGCCATGCAGGCTGCCAAGATTTACAAAGTTTCAGCCTTTCTGGAGCTCATTATATAGTATTTTCCATAATATTTCCACTTTTCTCTTGACAAATATCCCAGGTATAATGAACAAGATATATTAAAGACTTTCTAATTATTTTTGTAAAAAAAATTAAACTATATTATTTAGCCAAGTCACTACAATTGTCTCAGAAGCAGCTGGAAAAGATGCCTATCTGCAAAGCAAGGTTTAGCTTCTCTCATTTAGGATCTTTCAGGCTGTGACTCATATTTTTTTTTCATATCCCCACATTACTGGGCTGCATGCTGTCATATGCAGTTGTTATTATAAAGAATTGCATGGGTCTTATTTACATTGTCGAAGGGTCTGTTAAGCGAATGCCCTTTGATCAACATGTAAATGTCGAACTATGAAAAGGTTGACCGGCCAAGTAAGCAAATTTTTTCCCAGTGGAAAAAAATCACTTGGCCGTTATCAGGAATTTGCCCTTTCCCCCACTGTAGTGCAATCTCAGAGTTGGTATATTTAGTTAGCGGGGGTGTGCGGGACACAGCCCCCACATCGGGGATGTGGTGAGTGAAGCCCCTCACTTCTTAGAGTTTCATGGTTTATTTTTTTTATTGGCCAAACAATTTTTTCCCCTGAGGAAAAAATCACTTACTTCGCCATTCGAAGTTTTCATAGCTCAACATTTACGTTTCGATCAAAGGGCGTTCGTTTTAACAGACCCTTCAGTGATGTTAATGTAGACCTGAATTGCATTTATTCTAGTTCCTTGATACCCATGGGAAGTGAATGTTTGGGGGTAAAGCTGCTGTAGCTTGCAAGATTGTGGGAGTGACTGGTCAGTCTTGATCCACAAACTTTGGGGTTTTAGTTCAGTCAACAAAGTCTGGATTTTAATTCCAAAGGTTCTTTCTTCCCTACTACATAATGAGATTCTAGTCCTTCAAGAGGTAAGTACTGCTTGATGAGCTACCGTCTAACCTAACTTCAGAATATCTCCCTAAATATGTCAGTCATAAATCATCAGGGTCTACTTCAGTAGTTTCCCCTCAAGTGTTTGGCTGTGCCTTATATAGATGCAGGCACCCTGAGTTGACATTTTTCCTATAAAAGCACCTGTGAAATTTCACCAATACCTAATTGCACACAGGGAAAATAGTTTCCAATGGCAAACACTGCCCCCCCCCCCTCAGAGTTACAAACCATATTCTCTTGACTTTGCTTTATATTCTCTCTACAACTGTCTAATAAATAAAAAAGGGCCTGCAGAACTTTCCCACTATCTCTGTTACCAGTTTGATGGCTATGGGCATTCTGAGGCAATGTAGAAATTGCGTCATGTTTACTGACACCCTGCTAATTCTCAAACAGATATGATATGTGAGAGGTGTATTTATACAATGTCACTGGAAGCAAAGCTCTCACATAAAAGCACAACTAATGTCAATCATGTTGTTAGTAGTACACAGGCTGCACCCATCGCACACAGTAGGAAGCATTCATATAGATCCACATTTTCTGAGGCACTTGAATGTAACCTTTCTAAACCCCAAACACCAACTAAATGAAGTATACATAACAAATGCCCTCAGCACCCCCAGATGCACTCTTTCAAGACAGCACCCACATCAACACATACAGCCACATCTCATGGAGCCTCTACTTCTAAGCCCATAAGGCAAGCCACCACACAATCCAACATTCTGGTCATTGGAAACTCCATTGTGACAAACACTGATGCCCTCTTACTAGGCTGAGTAAGGAGAAAGTCACTGTCAGTTGCTTATCAGGGGCCAGATCCATCACATTACACATGCACTCAGGTCACTGGACCCCAAGTTCCAGTACGACTCAGTCGTAGTCCATGTGGAAGTCAATGACCTGAGACATACCGCCTTAGACTATATGAAGATGGACATTGTGGAGCTCTCAGAATGCTACCTTCTCTAAAGCAAGGATGATGCCACATTTTGAACAGAATATGACTGTGTAATAATTGGCTTAGTTTCTGGTGACATTCTATGGGGGTACAATATTTGTCAGAATGGAAGGAGATGATCAGAAGACCATGTTGCTTTACCAAGGATGGTCTGCACTTCTACCCTATAGGCTTTCGAATATTAGCTAAAACATTGTGATCCCACAGTGTCTTTTTTTAGGCTGTGCAAAATTGAAAATACATTTGACAATAAAATCAAAAAAATCTAAAGGTGATACTGCTTAGTGCTAAGAGTCTAAACAAGAAACTTGAGCTTCTCCACATTCAAATTACCATAGGCAAAATCCCGTACCACTTCCTTGCAAGCAATAGGACACCCTTTATGACTCAGGAAACACATGACATATATTTAAGCTTACTGGAAACACTCACCATCCAACCCAATGCCATATTCTTGGGCAACTTTAATTACCCCTCTATTAACTGGGAATCATATAGGACACCAAATGTACTGGATTTTGTAAACACATACTCCGTGGAACAGATTCTCAATATGCCGACCAGGGGAGCAAACATACTGGATCTGGTCTTCACTAATATGAGGGAGCGCTACGCAACGCCTAGTGTAATGTCTTCTCTGGTAAGGTCAAACCACAAAACTGTCTGCTTAGAAGTAAAAATAAAACCTGGAATCCCAGCTAATCCTGGAACATTCAGGAACTACTCTAAGGCTAACGTCCTACTATTACATGATAACCTACCAACATTTTAATCTCCCCTAAACTCTGAGAACTCCACTGCCTACATGTAAGTGTTCACAGAAACCTATACAAGCATGGTAATAGCTGTAGAGAAGCAGCTGTGCCCACCAGGAATAAGTATAGAACTAATTCAAAAAAACAAGCCAGCCTGGTAGAATCACAACATCAATATGTTGTTAACAGAGGGGAAAAATCCTGGCATAAATTAAGAGGTGTAGCACCCAGCAGGGTAAAAGTACTCTCTTCAGACAAAAAAAAAATTCAGAAGACAAATAAAGTCTACCAAATCCAAATATGAGGTAAATTTTACCACCCATGCCAGGGACAGCCACAAGACATTCTTTATTTATGTCAACAACCTCATAGGCAATACACAGTTGAGTGCAAAGCTGTTACCCCTCTTTCCCCTTCAGCCTCCCTTCAGGAAATACCAGCAAATATAATTACACCTACTATTACTAGGGAATAGGTCTTCAATGCTCTCTCTAAGGCCATGAAAACTGCATTGATGGACCACAAACAATACTCTAGGCTGCCTTATAAATTGCATGAACTTGACCTATCAGGCCCTCTGGAATCACTATTTAACCATAGCCTTCAAACAGACATCATGCCCTCACGAATGGAGAACAGCAACCATCATCCCCCTGCACAAATGTGGGCCATCTAAAGACTTGGGAAACTACAGACTCATAAGTCTGATTACTCTCATATGCAAAGTTATGGAATTAATTATAATAGAAATGAGCAATAATGATATAGAAAACTTCCAGACACTGGACCCAACCCAGTTTGGTTTTGTCAAGGGCAGGTCATGCCTACTCAACCTGGTAGACGTCTTTGAGAAGATCACCAAATCAATGGATAAGGGCAAAATGGTTCACACTACCTGTCTTGATCTGGACAAGGCATTCAAAGCAATACCCCACTCAGGCATTGTTAACAAACTCAAGAGGTTAGGTACAAACCCTTATTTTACCCACCGAGTATCCAGCTGGCTGACAGACAGGACCCCAGAAGTAGGAATTGGAGAGTCCACCTCTACAAAGAGACAAGTCACAAACAGAGTACCTCATGAATCTGTCCTAGGTCTGCTTATTTTAGGCATCTACTTCTCTGAAGTCAATGCCAACATCAATGGCCTCTGGCAGACCAAATTTGCAGATGATTACAAATTAGCAGCAGTCATAGAATCCCTCTTCTACATTAATGCTGCCCAGAAGGGCTGACACAAACCTTGTGTCAGAGCTATGGATTAAAATTGAATGCCAAGAAATGCATAATAGTATCCTTTGGGAAGTCAAGCACCCATGGTAGCTATCATAATTATAACACATCCCTAACAGTCAACTCAGTAATCAGGGATTAGGGGACACATGTAGATACTAATCTAGCCTTTGACCATCACATGTCTACAGTACTTAGGAAATCATTCTATGTTGTGCAATTTATAAACCAAGGTGTGGATGTCATCTAGGTCCAAAGAAATCATTGTTCCACTGTATTCAGCATTCATCAGCCCTATCTACAGTATCCCATTTGGTATGTACCTAATCAGACATGTCCACTATTAGAATGTCCATAGAGGCTCCTTACTAAAAGAATACAGGGCATGAGTAGCATGTCCTCTGCAGACCACTTGAAAGCCCTGAGCCTGTATTCTGCCTCCTACAAACTGTTGAGGGGAGATATATGCCTACCATACCAGGTATTGTTGGACTGCACCCTGATAGACCTCCTGCATAACCGCAAAATTAACAGCCCCACAGTTCCTCATTCTAAAGACTTAAACCTTGCCTGTGATATAAATAGGACCTGCTGGTGAGACAATGCATAACCGCAAAACAAACAGCCCCACAGTTCCTCAGTCTAAAGACCTAAACCTTGTCTGTGATATAAATAGGACCTGCTGATGAGACAAGTATACATCACAGAGACTACCCCTTCTCTGTAACAGACTCCCCATATATGTGAAGCAGAGTTCCTCGCTAACTCAGTTTCAGTGTAACTAGGACAACTGGATGGGGAACAGGAAATTCATCTCTGGTTTAGCACCTGTGTCTCTAATGGACACAGGCAGTCTGTAAATGGTTCATCTCCAAGGTACTGGTTGTAAATGTTTCATCTTCCAAGTCCCTACTTGCACTTACCAAAGGTACCAGAACTTCTCAGAGACTTGTGATACATAGCTAGGCGTAAAAAGGCCCCAGTGGTCCTTAGCCTAATACACACCTTTTAACGTATTAACCATACACACCTTTGAACGTATGAACCTATGTGTGAAATTCATCCCCACACATCTGAGCTTCTCTTGTCTATTAAGAAATGCATTATGCTATCGTCAGCTTTGTTGCATTTGTGTATATATTCAAGATAGAAAACCCCTGAGATTCTCAAGCAGAAAGGCATACTTACTGCAATTAAGACTTACAACAACAACTTTGCAGCTGTAGAATCTTGCTTTCAGCCGAATAAAATTGCTAACAACAATTGTGAGAATATGCCTGCGGCTAAGGTCTTATGGATTCACTGTACTTATCTCTTGGAACAGCTTCTATCTACATTATGACTACTTGTTATAACATATAAGTGCTACAGTCCACCAGCATAGCATGCTGTATCATTAGATTCTGCATGAACACCTACTTATGACAAGAAAACTAAATGTGAAAAAAATCATAATCTCTCATTATATTCATTGCCACGGTTTACTATCAAAATGTCGATTGACCATCGTCAAATGTACATACTGTCGACTCCTTTATGCGAAAGCTGTAATGCCGAGTCCTCAAGATATCGAACTAAAACACCGAACGTCGACATTTCTGACCGCTACACCACAAAACAAGTGCTACCATGGGTCCAACGGGGGGCAAGATTTTGCATTTCGGAATATCGGTGTTCGACATCCCAACAGTCGCTGTTCGGAGTTCGAGTTAGTGGTTTCGACGATGGGCGATCGACATTTTGATAGTAAACCCATTGCCACACATAGGTTCATAGGTGTTTACTAGGCTAATGACCACTGGAGCCTTTTTAAGCCTAGTCATGCATCCCAAATCTCTGACAAGTTCTGATACCTTTTATAAGTGTAAGCATGGGCCTGGGAGATGAACCATTTATAGGTTACCTAAGTCCATTAGAGACATAGGTGCCAAACCATGGAGATGGTATCTGCTTTTCCTCGGTAACAACATGGCAGTATGTTTTATCTTCTTGCCTTTTTATTAATTTATCTATCCTATTGCCACACTTCTTAGCACTCTATTTCTGGCCCATGTCCATAATTTATCTGTCCCTTCCATTTGCTTTATAAGTTGCTCCATCTTTAGTTCCATACCATCACATTTGCCCTTGGATTTGTGCTCTTTCCTCGCCGTTTGTGTCACTCAGTGCATTACAGAAACTTTTGTTTCCCCACTGCATTTGCTGCTGGACTTGTACAGCTTCTGAGAAAGTTCTCCAGCCCGATGTATTGACATCCCTCAGCAACCATTCTGGTCTTGATTGGTCTGCTTCCACTGACTCCCATGATAGGGTACTGGCACCTATATGCCCCACAATATGTATCAATACATCTTCTCACTGACCAAATCAGAAATCTTCTCATATGGCATGCTTAGTTTAAAGGCCTGGTGCTGACTTCACTATGGTCTGGTCCCTTGTTCTTCTCTGACCATGATTGTTCATTCCCTTAATGAATGTGTCCTCAGTGATCAGTACATTACTCTCTTACCCTATGCAGGCTATGCCTAGCTGCTTCACCTCCTATCCAGAGACACTATCCTTCCCATCATTAGAATTTCTGCCTCCATTTCCCCCATCTCCTGATCTAGTCTCTTTTCTTGCAGGCTTGTTCATCCTCTTTGATGCATTTCCCATATTAATTATCCTACTGCATATTCCACCCCCTTACAGGCTGATCTCCTCTCCCCACCTTTCTTGTTCTTACTCAGTATGGCCACTTTTACCAAGAAGCACTGTTCTCTAAACACATCTTCTTCTTCTTCTGTTTCTGTACTTTCATTCTTGATCACTGCTCCCTCTTTGCTCACTAATCTAGCTTTTCTACAGTCCTCACAAATCACATCCATCAAACCTTTTTACACCCCTGCTGTTCAGGTTTCCCTTCATTAAATTTACTTTTAGCGCTTTTATTACATTCTTCTTCTCATTTGCATGCTTTTTTCAGCATCTTAGTTTTCCTGCAGGAGTTTCTTCTCTTCTTGAACCACAGGGCCCTGACCCATACCACTATTTTGTATCTAAAACGCATTACTCATCAGAGATACTGTTCTTTACCACCAGCTCACTTACTGAAAGTTTTTGATGCTTCTTTACTGCTTCACTCCCCATGTGCAAGTATTAATTTGCTCAGCTGTACTTTTCTGGTTTGAATGCTATGTGTTAGCTGCTAGCCTGATGTTTAAGGGGTCAGACTTGTGTTTGAGATGCCTGCTTCTGATTAACGACTAACAGGTATGATAGTATACAATAATAGTAACAATACCGAAACACATATCAGCTTATGAAGACAGTATACATTCCACTCCAGTCACCAACTGTAGGGTTTGATAGTATATTACTCATTTTGATGCTGAAACAAATACTTGTTTGTTTAAGAAAGTTGTGCAACACTCCGATAATGAAACTTCCTGTTGTTTATTTTTTCAAAGTGTTTCCTTAAAATAGTCATACAGATTGTAGATCAGTAGATAACAAACACTTTAACTACTGGCAATATATTATGACAATTCATTATAACAATACCTGATTGAAAAGGCTCTACTAGTTATTTATGCTGTAAATTTTCAAGATATGCATGTTCATGATGCCTTATTTGTTCTACCCACTCACTCCGGCAACTATCTTTTTCCAGCAGTAAACTGCTATCAGATCTTAGCACGCTCAAAACATTGACAAGACAATGTAGGCAAATGAGATTGCTTTTACTTTGAGTTATTTTAATACTGCATATTAACTTATTCAAAATTAATAATAAATAAATACTATCATCCTCTAAGATCCTGCACTAACAAATCTGCAGGACCAGACATATGGGTTTTGAAATCTAATAGCTTACACTAACAGTTCTTGCAAATCGACATATTAATCTATCAACCAGAGATGCAATTTGCCACACATATCATTTTTTTGTGCCTGACAACAGTAATATGATCAACTCAGATAGAGAAATGTAGTTTAAAGTGCAATAGACTCAGAAAAAAATAGTGTTTCTCTTTTGCAAAGTCTACAGATTTGCTTAAGGCTGTTGTTAGCTAGTCTTCTAGAGAGCAAAATCTGAAATACTAAGCATGGTTCTAAATAGCTTCACACTCTTAAGTGCTAAACAATCTGACAACAGCTAATTAACATCACATCAAAATACATCACCAGTGGCCCAATGTGTTCTTGAGAAATCATTGCTTGTACATTTGTCATTTACTGTCATTAACTGAGTGATCATTGTAGTAACACAGTGCTCCTGCAATATGGAGTTGATTCTGTATTACTACATTCTACCCTTCCTACAGAAATGAAACACACATGCTTTATTCTTGGACCAATTTCTGTGCACCAGCAGTTAGAGGCCTTTAGTTTATGCTTTAATTCACATGTACGCGGCCTCAATCAGATGACCATCTCCTTTCCTCTGATCAATTACACACCTCATCACATTCCCATAGTTGAATGATGCCTTAGTTGTCGAAGGTTTTGCTTAATATAAAAAAATCTGCAATCACATACTCTGCATGCTTTTTAAACCCAGTCGGGGAATTGGCACATTGTCCCCGATCTTTTTGAATATCTTCATGTTGAATTTCTCTGTGGAACATTTGTAGGTACAATATTCTTGGACTTGTTGAAAGCTTTTGATACTGTTTCATGTAGAAAAATTATTCAGACTGTCAAGAACATATGGTTTTCACAAAACATTATTAGAAAACAGATCACACGCAATGCAATGGGATTCCCATATGTTGGCATAATGCCCTGTTGCCAGTGGTGTCCTGCAAGCCTCAGTGCTTAGCTTACCAGCCATTACCATCTTCATAAACAATATGGCACTTAACATAGGTTATGCCAAATTCATCCAATAGGTACATGACTCTAAAACTGTCTTCTGTAATCTTTATAGCCAAATTACATTGGTCTGTCTCTAAATGCTTCAAAGACAAAATGAATGATTTTCACTCCTCACACCTCCCCATCCTGCATATGTCCAGTCCCATGCTCAGCCTGACTCTATGCATTCTGGGTCTATTAATCCACTCCATGCCACCACAGTCTCACCCAACTATAGATAACTAAATTTCACAAGTCTGGTCCTATTGTCTCCAAGACAAAAAGAAACAAAATAATAATCTTTTTCTCTTCTAAACCTCCCATTTACATCTGCTTAATAGTATGCTTAGCCCAACACTCTGCATTCTGGGTCTAGTAAACCACTCCATATCACCTCAGTCAGTCTTACCCAACTGTAGATAACTAAATTGCATGGGTCTGCACATAATCCCTCCAAGAAAAAAAGAAAAAAAAATAGATAAATAATAGTGCTTTTTCTCCCCTTAATCTCCTGTTGAACTTATCAGTCCAAACCTCTTCCCAACCTGCACATTCTGTCTCACAGGTAAACTAATTTATATCACCTCACTCAAAATAACCCCAAATGTAAGCATCAAAACAACAAAGATTGTTGGCATTGCCTTCAGCAATCAACTTAATTTTGTTTAAATAACAGTTGTAAAAACTAACCTTACTTTGGGCATACTGTACAGGACTATTTATCTTGTAGCAGTTAAGTTTGGAGTCTCCACAGCAAGATGATGCCTTCTACCCTACCTCATGTATTCCTTTCACCTCTTTAATCACTTATCCTCATTATTTCAAAGTAAACTGGGAAAAGTATATAATATTACTCTTTTTGCTACTGAGCACAATAGCATTACCCACCATTACCACTCTGCATGGTTTCAGCTGGCTTGAATGTAATGACTACCTTACTTTTACACAAGTATGCTTGGCTCACAGACTCTTCAACTACCTAACCTGCCTGTATCTATCTAAAGGGCACTCTATAGATCTTAAGACAGCCCTATACTCCCAGGTCCTTCAATAATTTTAGACACTCTATATTCAACAGTAAAATTTGGAAAGAGGTCCCTGCTGAGACAAGAACTACCAAAGATAAATGGGCATCTAAATTCCTTCTATCCTCTAACCTTCTATCCTCTAACCTCATTAAGAGTTTGAAATGCAGTGTACCCTCAACTGCATGCTTCATTTCCTTACTAAGCTACCTATATATAACCGCTGCTATATAACCCTCCTTTGTAACTGTTAACCTGTCACTTGCTGTACTTGCTACTAATTTGTGTCAGTATTTGCTTTAGAAAATGTGCCTTCTGTGATATAAATAAGTGTTCATTTCAGGATCTCTGGCCTATAATCAGTCTGTGTGGCCTTGATAAATGTATCCCAAAAAATAATTTAGGATGATTTTAGTGCAAGTCATCCTTCCACGTCTGTTGAAGGAGAGTGCATGTACTCTGTAGACCCCAAGACACTTTCCTCCATAGGAGCCTAGGATGCTTCAATACTTTCAGGTAAAAGCAAAATAGTTTTAGTCCCAGATGCATTCATTTGGCTTCACCTTAGCCCCCAAGGTATTCCCTAAACATATTTCCATAGCTGCAACAAATCAGGGGCTACAAAGGCTAAAGGTGTTTCTATACAGCTGTCTCTTCGCTGCTCCAACATGGATCATGCTCATTTCTGTTTTTTTTGGGAATAACACTGAACACTGCAAAGTCTCAAATGGAGCCCTTTGAAATGTTCACACTCATAGGATGCACAATGGACTTTGTATTCTGCATGGTTAATTAGTCTATGGGTAAATTTAGGAGCACTCGTCCAGTCACCCAGGTTATGTTTGAAGGAATATATTAAATCACATCTCTTATATCTATCTCTCCATCACATTCTGTTAATCTGTTAATGAAAGTTCATACCTCAGTAGTGTATAAGATACAGAGTATAGGAACAGGGTTTCCTGTCTTTCCTATGAAATTAATGTTCTTATGACCGGAGATCTCCTTTGTTAGGAATGTCTGAGACTTGTGTTTGTTGATGTGTCAGATAAAGTACATACCAATGGATCTGATCAATCCTGAATATAGATGACTGATAACATCATTGGTTCTAGATGAAATACCATTGGCTATTATATATACTAAGTAGAAGAATTTCCTGAAAACAGATGCCACAAGATGACTAAAGGAGACTGAACCACCAACCCAAGTGTTCAGATCCCTGGCTACCATTTAATTTCCCTCATGTGCAAAGCCATGGAAAGACTTATCATGGAACTAATCAATCAGGACACAGGGAACCACCAAACAATGGATCAGTCTCAGTTTGGATTCATCAGGGACAGGTCATGCTTACTCATCCTGGTGGATTGTATTGAAAAGGTCACCAAAGCAATGAATGAAGACAAAATGATACACACCACATTCTATGACCTGGCCAAATCTTCTGACACAATTCCCTACACAGGCATAGTAGAAAAGCTAAATAAACTGGGAATAAACCCTTATGTCATCTGCTGGATTGCCAACTGGCTCACAGATATGATGCAGGAAATCAAAATAGGGGAAGTTACATACACAAAGAGACCAGACAGAGACCAGTGGAATCCTCCAGGGTTGTGTGCTGGAACCTCTCCTGTTTGGCATCTACTTTTCTGAAGTAAAAGCTAGTATCAAAGGGCAATGGCTAACTAAGTTTGCAGATGACTGATAGCCAAGAGCAGTCATTGAATCCCCAAATGAGTTTGTCATCCTGCAGGAAGGTTTGTCCCAAATAAATAATTAGTGCCAAAATCGTGGGGTGAAACTAAATGCCAAAAAATGCATTACTGTGTACTTTGGGAAGTAATCTATCACAGGGAGCTACCACATTAACAATATGCTCCTAAGAGATGACCCAATTGTTTGTAATTTGAGAACATATGTGGACAGTGACCTAACTTTTGCACAACGTGTCCATTGTTGTAAGAAAGTCATTCTATATTGCACAGTTTATTAATAAAGGGATTGTGTCTAGCTCTAGGTATGTCATTGTCCACCTCTGCTCAGCCCTCATTAGTCCAGTCATTGAATATAATGCCTCCTTTGGCATTTATCTGTCTAGACATATGCATCAGCTGGAACACCCACAGAGATATCTTACTAAAAAGGATACAAGGCCTAAAGAAAATGTCTTACATACACCAACTCAAAGCCATGTCCTTAAAGTCATTATCCTACAGTCTACTAAGAAGTGACCTGTGGCTAGCATACAAGGCATCCTCTGACCTAATACTGATGGAATTACTGCACATGACATCAAATTGCATCAGAAATACTTGGTCTAGGAATCTAAACCTCTTCTGCAGTATCCTCAGAATGGATTGGAGGAACAGGTCTATCTCACAGAGGATACCGCTGCCAGGAATAGACTCCCCATCCACATAAAGCAATGAATGAAGGGAAAGTTCATCCCTGTCCATATTTATCGCAACTTGGATCTATGGATGGGAAAGAGAAAATTTACCCAAGGACTGGCCCATGTACTACTAATGGACAGAGGCAGGTCCTAATTGCTTTATCCCTTGCCTGGCTTCCCGCAAATTACCTTCTGTATGATTCTAGTTATTCTCATTAGGGGTAATATATAATTACCAAGCATGTGATGGGTAAGGCCATTCCCTAACCAAATGGGATAGGTTAAGTTGAACACAAAAAGGGAAACTGGCTAAGCTTCAAATGCCCACAAGAGCAGCTAGCCTAGTACCTACCTATAATCTTATGAACCTATTTAATAAGGGAATATTATTTATATGGTATGATGTGGATAATTTCTGTTTTCTGAAAGAAATAATTCTACACTTTTTAGCATTCAATTTAAATCCATTATCTGTATACCAGGTATTAATTCTGGCAAGCACTTTCTATATGGTACAGATATCTGGGGAGAGATTTGACAATTACACCCAGTTTGCAGTTGTCTGCTGATATGATTAACCAGATGTTCCAGTTATCATTTTTGAGATCAGAGAAGCAGATGCCAAACAGGAGATGACCCAGTACAAATCTCCTGGGAACTCAGCTGGTTACCTTAACAGAATTCTTAGAACTATCTGCCACATGAACTATGTGGGATCTGTTTGTCAGCCATTTGTCTAGCCAACGTACCACATAATGATTTATGTTTAAGGGTGACAGTTTACCTACACTTCTGGCATGAGGTGGATTTTTCGGAGTTAAGCCTAATGATATTTTTAATATCATAATTAATGTGATTGGTTATGATGCACTCCATAGCTTTTCAGATCAGACTTGTAGGGATGATTGATCTGTAATTTTTCAGGGTCCGCAATAGGGTCAGTCTTATGGAGGGGCATCATCACAACATTGCTCCAGGATGGTGAACAAAGCCTGAAGCTAGACATAAATAAAACAATTAAAGGAGAGGTTCAACCAGAGCCTGTTTCATGCTGTTTTAATAAGCACATAGGTGTGTTGTCAAGACCCATGCAGGAAGTGTTTTGTGGTTTTTGATAACTTATTAACATATTCGTTAATGATGCGATGGGTGTTGTTTAAATAAGGTTCAGGTGTAAAGTTAACAGAGAGCTAATTCATTAGTATATTTGCAATATCATTTGGGTTGGAGTGGAGGTCCCATTAAGGAAAAGCTCAGAGCAATGTTGACTAATATTTCTTACTTATCTAACATAATTAAAAAATCACTTGTAGTTATCCTTCACGTCAGAAGTGAATCTCCATTCCTAGTAAGCTTTACTGGTCCTTATAGTGTTTTTCAGTTTTTTGTTTATATTTTTATACTGTCCTCATTCGAAGGAACTCTAGCCATTCTGTGCTGTTTAAAGAGTTTTTTCTTGTTATAAAGTTATTTTGTTTATGTCAACTGACTGATTTGTTTTGAGATTTTCCATTACATTTGGCTCTAGTTGGGACTGTTACATCTATGCATTGTCCATATGGGCATAAAACACCTTAGTGAAACTGGCTGCTATGTCAGGGTCAGTGGTACTGGTCAGGGTAAATTTAGAGATTTCATCATATAACTTTACAAGGTTTACCCTTTTGAAATCTTTAAATACAAAGATGTTGGTTACAGGGTGTATGGTGGCTGACAGAATAAATATCTCATGCTTATGGTATGTCTTAACTGGAGAAGAAGAGTTCAGGGAACAAGTAGAGGCAGCAGGAGGAAGGATTCAATACAGAATATTTTGGCCTGTAGTGGGTTCACCAGCAATTTGAGTCAGAGAATTACTGTTTATCAAATCCAAAAATCTCTGGTAGTACTCCACATTGTACATATGCTGCACACTATAGCTGGGTAATTGTAGTCACCTAGGACTGTGGAGTTATTGCTTGCAAGAATTTCTTTTAAAAGTTCTAGGAATCTAATATGATCATCTGGAGACATGGTGAGGGGTCTGTAGCATATTATAAGAGGATTGCTTGTCTTGTCTACGGTAAACTGAAGTTCTAGGAGCTCAGTTTATGGGTCTCTAGGTATCAGTCTAGTTTAGATGTGGTTCTTGACAAATATGGAAACACCACTGCAGCTTCTATGAGGCCTGAAGGCATGATAGATGCAAAATGCTGGTGTGGAGGGACTGTTTTCTTTACATTTAAACCACATTTGTGTAACTACACATACATGGACCTGTTCCAGATGCAGGAGTGTCTCAAAATTGGGCAATGTGCTATTGATACTCCTGACATTAAATTAAATTTGCCAAGCAGAGATGCCATTAGATTGATTCTGCCTAAAAATGTCAATATGAAGGCAGCAAAGGTTTTTGCCAGTATGAGGAAATCCTTGAAGGAGAGATTCAAGCCATCCTTTGCAAAATAAGTAAGGTTAACTATCATCTCATCCCAATCCAATACAGACAAATTGTATCCCCCTGGAATGACACCAGCTAGTAAGCCAATTGTTAAAGCCAGTTATCTTTTCTTTATACCCAGGCATCAATTGTAGTAAAGCAAGGATTACACTCAGAACCAGAGTCTTTCTTTAATCCATCACAATCCCACAGAGTTCTGACATGTCTCTCTGTGTGTCCTTCGGAGATTTGCACCCAAGGTAATTCACTCCCACATGAACCACCACAATTTTGTAATCATACATGTCTTGGAGAAGGGTCCTTAGGGCTTTTGTAGTGTCTGTGATCTTGGTGTGCAAAAGGCAGCTGACAGTAACCATATCCTTGTCCAGGCTAGTGAGAGGAGAATCTGTATACCTAAACTGAATCACCTATCACTAATAATTTTTTATCAGATGTTATTTTTATATTACTGGATTGGGTGCAACTTTGTTGTTGCTGGTGATTTATTGCTGCAGGTGTGCATGCAGTAGGTAAGTTGAGACCTCTGCTGAGGTGCAAGTTCTTAGAGGTTTTGGCAAGGATTTGCTATGGCATCATTGTATCACAGTTGGTGTGCTCTGTTTAGTTAGCTTATTTAGTTAGTGGCTGAGATGTGAGTGTGACTATATGATGTTGACAGTATATGGCTGTTGTTGCTCATGAGAGGCATCCTCCATACTAGCTAGGTATTTACACATCTCAGACAGAGTTTTCTGTGTTAAGTAGTTCATTATCAGTGAGCATAAGGCAGTTACTATGCAGTCTTGTAGGCTGGCAGTAGAAGGAGTACAAGTTTGCTGTTCATAGGTTCATAGGTCCATATATTAGTACTAGGCTAACTGCCCTTGTGGGCCATTTTTTAAGTCTAGTGATTGCACCCTGTGAGAATCAAACCCTGTACCTTGTGTCTGTAAGGAAAACACCTCAACCATTATGCCAATCTCCATATTGCCCAGTGCTTTAAGTGCTAGTTGGCTAAATGTGCATGGAAATTAAAGGAGGCTGAAGGAGGGCTTTGGGAGTACTATCAAAATAGCATCAGTGGTGCTAACAGCATGCAGCACGGAGGCTAAGGGAGGGCTGTAGCAATACTATCTGGATAGAAACAGTGGTCTAACAGAGGGAATCCCAGCTAGAACAAATCAAACCAGTCAAGGGAAAACAAGTGAAGCTACTGCTTTCCTGAGCTCAGTCAAACAACTGTCATCCTGAATAAGATTTAAGGGTTTGGAAGTACTCATTTAAAAGAAAATGAAATGTGCTGAGTCCCCACTATTCAGCTACAATTACAGCAGTACTGCATGGAGCACAGCTCAGTGCACAATCACACTATGAAAAGCACTTCAAGAAGACAAAAGAAGGAAGAGGGCCAACCAGCAAGCAGTCAGAAAATGGCAGCAAGTAATTGTTTCTCACTAGAATAGCTACTGGTTAAACAGTTTTTGGTTCAGGAGACAATAAAGCAGTTTCCATTTAAAATGCTCCAAAACAGTTACTCTTAATGGCAAATAAAATCAAGTGAGATTTTTTTCCCTTCACTGATTAGAGAGACACAAACAAATTATCGATTTAGTTGGAAAATGTCTCAATCCAGTGCAAAAAGGTACAACTCTTAGAAAAATCCAACTAAAAGGGCAGTAATGGAGCATACAGTTTGTCTATAAATAGTAATTTAAGAGAGAAAAAAAGAAAGAAATGAGGGAACCAACCTACAAGCAACTCTGGAAGAGCTAGTATTAGGTACATAGAAAATGGCAGCAATTAACCTTCTCTCACAAGAATAACTACTACTGTTTTTAAGATGGCCTCCAATAACTAGCAATACAAACTGTTCTAAGTACACGAAAAAAATAAAGCCATTTCCTTTTAAATGCTCCTAAGACAGTTTCAGTAACTATAAATGGTAAATGAAATTAAGAGCAATAAATTTTCTCCATTCCCTTATGGAGAGAGACTTGAACAAATTGTCATTTAGATGACACATGTCTCAATCCAGTGAACAGAGATGCAGCTTTCAAAGAAGTCCAACCAAAAGAACTATAATGTGGCATACAATCATACTATAAATGACAATTCGAAAAAGAAACAATAGCGCAGCCAGCAAACAACTCTAAGAAAGACAATGCTCTTCAGAAACTTTGAACATGATAGCAATTAACCTTTTCTCACAAGAATAACTGCTATTTCCAATATGTCCCTCAACATTTTGCTAAACAATCTGTTTAGCAGTTGCCAATTAAATGCTCCAAAACAGTTTCAGGAGCAACAAATAGCAAAGAAAGTCAACATTAGTCAGCTCCTTCATATAGAAATACTTAAAACATCATCAATTTAGGTGGAAGACTGTCTCAAGCCAATGCATAGGGCCACAACTTTCAGAGAAGTCCAACCAAAAGCAGGGAAATTGAGCTCACATTCATGCTATAAATAGCAATTTAAGAAAAAAAATAACAGAAGCAACCAGCAAGCAACACTGGGAAAGGAAATGTTGCCCAGACACTTCAAAAATTGCAAGAATTAATCTTCTGTCACAATAATTTCAACTTGTCTTTCCAAGATGGCCTCAGCATATGGATAAATGAACTGTTCTTCATACAGACAAAAATGGTGCTCACACACTTTGAAAATGGCAGCAATTAGCCTTCTCTTGCAAGAATAGCTACAAGTTTGCCCCCAGCACATAGCTAAACAATCTGTTCTTAGGACATGAAACAATAAATTGCACAAAGACGCAGCTTGCAGAGAAGCAGTGCAGAAGACAGTCAAACACCAGGCTGTATAGCAATGAAACACCTTTAATAAAATAACAAAAGGCAATAAAAATATGTAGCAGCCAAATCCAAGATAAGCGCTGCTACATCTTTTTATTGTTTTTTATTATTGTTTTATTAAAGGTGTTTCATTGCTATACAGCCTGGTGTTTGACCATATTTTACTCTGCTTGTTTACACATTTGTTGGACGGTCAACCTTTAGTGTGGGACTTCAGCTTTTGTTTGCCAGCTTGCAGAGAAGTCCAATTTTGTCTTAATGTCTTTCTCAGCTCTTTCTTAATAGAGCTAATGGGATCACTACCTTTTTAACTTCTGGAATGCTAATTATTCTCAGATTGTTACATATATTGGCTTCTGTTCTTGAAGTTGTCAACCTTCAGCTCTATCTTTCAATGCCTTGAGACCTTTTTCTGTTGCACAGACAGTTTGCTGGCCTCTTTTTACACAGAAAAATCTTGCAGAATTTTTTTGCTTATGTTATCAAGTTGGCACTGCTGCACGAATGTTTGCTCTAGCTTCTGAGAAGCTTAAATACTTCATCACCAATATCCTTATTTCAACACCACTCAGCTCCGACAAAATTCTTATTTATAGGGGTCACAGATGCAAAATCAAACTGAACTTTGGTTAACAGGTAAGATTATCAATTATTTTTTATCTAGTCTATGTCTCTAAATTTCCAAAAATAATTCTAGAAACAATGTAATGCTTCTGAGATGGCAGGGCGGCCTCAGAACAGCTGCTCTTCCATGCACAATCCCTTGCAAGCCTCCCAGTAAACTTTTGGGAATTTGGGCTACACATAAGTGTGTGTACTCACTAGTTATTTTAAAAAATGGGTAGCCTGGAGTGACCCTAAGTCTGTGCAACAGTGTTTGTTACTAAGCAAACTTGTAGATTATATGTCAAACTGGCATGCACAGTGTTAATAATAAGCCTTCATTGAATAATTCTTCATTACATGTAACTAAAAAGAAAATTGTCATCATTTAAACCAGTTTGATTTAAAAACTTTAGAAAATGACATATAGATATGTACTGTATAGTTAATGACAGTAATACTATGCCTGTAAAACTAGTCATCAGTCTGTTAAAGTGTACCTAAGGGTATGCCAGTAGACTGTGATAATGCTGAATGGGTAACTGTCAGAAGTATAGAATCAACTTTCTATCATTGTGCTAGCACTAAACTTGTGACGTGTACTACTGCAGTGAAAGGGAAATAGTTATTAGGCTCATTGGGCTCAAGAAGCATGATTACAGTGATTAAAACATTATATATTTGCAAGCATAAAATAACTAGTTTACAAGAAAATGAAGAGATATATGTGCATGGAGGCAACAAGGAATACTCTGTCACACAAACAGAAATGCAAACTCTTTTGGGTGAGGTTCTACATCCTAAAGCATTGCTGCCTAATTCATCTCATGACATAATCATTAGTCAAGATTTTTGCTAGCTTAAACAGCTGTGGGAGTTATAGGGTGAAAAGGTTTAGCCATATATACTGGCAGAAGTACATAGCCCAACAGAGAGAAAAATGCTAGACTAGAATACACAAACATGGCCAAGATCTGGCTGTAGGTAAAGGAATTAGATGATCCACTACTGAGTTTAATCAAAAGATTCTTGTTAAAATACTGAAGGAAGTCAGTATGTGATCTAACAGGTTTTACCAATGATTCTAGCAGTTAAAGTGCTAAAACAAATCAGCACAGAGAGTGTCAGAGAAAGGCCCCCAGTTAACAAGAGACTAAATGAAATAGGCACAGAACTTAAGGAACAAACAAATGGGTCTTATACTGAAAGAAAAGAAAACTAAGAAATGGCACAAAGTCCCAAGCTTATTTCTGCCCTCCCAAAGCAGAGAAAATCCAGAAACAGAAGGGTCTATATCACAACATCAAAGTATTAAAACTTCAAATGTTTTGATATCGAGCACAGTTCAGTGAATGCTAAGAATAGCGAAGCTGCAGAACAGCAAATTCTTTCCTCGGGAAAGAATTTGGTTGGCCATTTCTGTGACTTCGCTATTCTTAGCTCTTGGTGGAAAGTTATAGGTTGGGTTCAGATAAGTATGCGATTGTTTGTACATTAGGGTTAGGGGCGGGTTAAATGAATTAGGGTTAGGGCACGGGTTAGGCATGTGTGCGATAGTGACAGACTTTAGGGTTAGGGGCGGTTTAAGTGAGATAGGGTTAGGGGCGGTTTAAGTGAGATAGGGTTAGGGCGCAGGTTAGGTGAGTGTGCGATAGTGACGGACCTTAGGGTTAGGGTCTGGGTTAAGGTAAGTGGGTAGATAGTAGTGTATGTTTAGTTTAGTGTAGCATTAGATGTGGGAATTTAAGTGTATGTGTGTGGTTGCTGTTTGTTTGATGTGTTTGTGTGTATGTGTTTCGGAGCAGCAAATGTTCGCTGTTCTGAATGTTCGATATTTTCATGTTTAGATGTTTTGGGGACGATGAAATAGCGTTTGCTATTTTCATCTTTCGATAACGTGATATAAATGCGAACAGAAGGCAGACTCTAAAGGAAAAGCTGGCAAAACTCCTCCTGAGGAAGAAAAATGGAAACAGCACCCCTGGTGGAAGGAAGTTATTTTTATGTGTTGCCCTTTATAGAGAAAGACATAAACAAGGGAGAAAGACTGTGCCTGTATTTGTAACAGAAAAGACTAATGTCTCCACTTCATGTCAGAATGCTGAGGAAAATGCTGACTTAGCTACCCTCCAGACAGCCCTCTTAACTATCCCTGTTTTCAGGCCTGATTATCCCTACATGTGCTGCACCTAGTTTTGAAGGTATGTCTCTATTTTCAGACTCATTTGATCCAATAAATTTTCAGATTCTGCTTCATCACAGGTGATGTTTGAAGCTGCCTAGTACACAGAAAATTACACTGCATGACTTATTAGTAGGACAATAATTTAAAGAAAGAGGCCACAGACCTTACATCTATGTTTTTCATAAGCAACAATTTATGACCTTGTGGGGTAGAATTTTGCAATTCAGTTCATTAACGTCTGCACATTTTATGTTGTCTGTTTGATAATGTGCTTATGTTTTTTCATCATTTTTGCCACTCCCTGTTTTTTAAACAAGTGCTTCTGTGTAGTTTCCCAAATTCCTATTGAAGGTGGAAGAGTTATGTGCTATCTGGTATTGAAATGTTATGCTAATTAGATGCCCAGATATTTGGCTGTATGTACCTACTTTCAAGAGCTTTTGTTCCTATTTTCAGTGTCTGCAAGTTAAGAGATATGCCTCCAGATAAATCATGATTATTTCAAGAAAGGTTATTGGGAAGATTATACCCTAAACAGTTCTAGACAGAACAAAGACAGTGAATGCGGAACTAAATTAATACAACAAGCCCGCCACATACCCTTACTTTAAGCTATATGACCTACTTGTACAGTTTTAACCAAAGGGAGGGAATGTACAATGAAACAGTTATTAATCCCAAAACCTTTTAAACAGTTGCAGTGAAATTAGCACTCAGCCACATTCTGGATGGTCATAGAGGAATGAACAAATCAAAATCTACAGTTTGACTAGTTTTTATTGGCCTAGTACTATGAAAGACATACAGAGTTTTTTGTGGAGCCTGGCCTGAGTACCAAAGGGCAACATTAAGCCCAGGAATTAAGAATCCTCTTATACCTTTGCACACTGTAGAAGTCACTTGTGAACACAATTAAATGGACATTATCAGTCTATTTGTGAAGTAAAATAATAGCCATTGGTATAGCATGGTAATTACTGATTATGAAACAAAATTTCTTAGAGAGAGCACCCCTGCAAAAAGTTAGTGCAGCATCCATAGTGAAAGAACTAGTAATGCTCTTCTTTGGGGTAGGAATACCCTAAGAAACTCTTACTGATCAAAGCACCCCATTCATGTCCAGTCTGATGCACAAATTTTCCAGTGCTATAAAGTGAAACAGTTAAGGACATCCATATACCACCCTCAAACAGCACACTGTAGAAGTCACTTGTGAGCACAATTAAATGGACATTATCAGTCTATTTGTGAAGTCAAATAATAGCCATTGGTATAGCATGGTAATTACTGATTATGGAACAAAATTTCTTGAGAGAGCACCCCTGCAAAAAGTCAGTGCAGCATCCATAGTGAAAGAACTAGTAATGCTCTTCTTCTGGGTAGGAGTACCCTAAGAAACTCTTACTGATCAAAGCACCCCATTCATGTCCAGTGTGATGCACAAATTTTCCAGTGTTTTAAAGTGAAACAGTAAAGGACATCTGTATACCACCCTCAAACAGATGGGCTAGCTGAATGCCTAAAAAAAGTTTAAGGTCTATGATGCAAAACGTTATACAGAAAAAGGGAAAACTGTGACCAACTGCTGCCATATGTTCACTTTGCTTTAATGGAAGTACCCCAAGTCTCATCTGGATTCACACTATTTGATTTGCTGCACGGTAGACATCCTGAAGGCTTTCTACATACTGCAAAGAAAAAACATGGGAAGAAGAAGAAAACACCCTTTAAAAGTGTAACAGGAAATGTTTTGGATCTGCAAGACAAATTAAGAATTATGATGCTGGTAGTGAGACAACATGAGAAGAGGGCACAGCAGGCACATTAGAGAATGTGTAACACAACTCCTTGTCTGGGAGAGTTCTAAGCAAGAGATAAGGTACTCGTATTAGTACCCACTACTGAAAACAAGCCCCTTCCAATGTGGCAAGATTCTTTCGAAGTGGGTATCTGACAGCATTGGGAATTAAGGCTCCAAAATGTCAACAAGGTGCTTCCTGTAAGCAAAGGTACAGCGTTTGATTCCTACCACCTCCATCTGTCTGCTATATGACTATGAGCAAGTCAGTTAACCAGAAATTGCTTCTAGAATCCCAGGTCACCCTGAAAAGGAAAACTTCTGTCCAATGGTTTTATGGGGTTAACAAATGTATTAAAAGTGTAAGAGAGAAAGTAAGTGAATAGAATTATAAGGTGAGACAACCAGGGAAGAGGAAACCAGAACTCCTGCAACACATAAATATTTTGGAACAATGAAGAGAGACTTCTATTTGCAGGGGAGATTAAGGTTCATGCAACAAGTCCTGAAGTCAAAAATGGCAGAAACACTATCAAGATATCAAAACATGAAGCAAAAAAATTGATACTCTGAAATAAAGACATTGTCAGAGTTGCCTGGTAAAGCCAGTTTAAATCAGCACAATATGAAAACTGCACCTGGAGAGATAGTATGCTTAAAACCCTATTTGAAAGTTCCAAAAGCAAGTAATTAAGGATGAAATATAAAAATACTTAAATTTGGGTTTACAGAAGAAATCCATAGTAATTGGAATAGTCCCATTGTACTGGTTCCTTAGCCTAATAAATCTGTAAGTTTTTGTAGTAATTTTAGGAAGCTAAACAGCATATCTAAATTTGATTTATATCCCATGTCTCAAGTGGACAAACTGGTTAAGAAATTGGGCAAGGCTAGGTTTTTGTAATTAATAAATGTCTATTTGCAAATCCTATTAAACCTAGATGCTAAGGAAAAAATGGCATGTTTCACATACGATGCACTGTTCATTACAGAGTGTGTCTTTTGGTGTCATGCCCACCCACAACATTTCAGAAGCTGATGGATAAAATCCCAGGATCTCTCACCAGATATGCATCAGCCTATCTGAATGGTGTTGTAATTTTCCCAGAAAAGCTGGAGAGTAATCTTCCCAAAGTTCAACCTTTGTTATACTCACTGCATAAGGCTGGATAGATGGATGATCCAGGTAAGTGCAAGATAAGGATGACAGAAGCTTGTTATTTGTATGGTATAATAGGCTAAGGGATTGTGAAACCACAGGCTGAAAAAATGGAATCAGTACAAAAGTAGCCCATGCCAACCACTAAAAACCAAGTGAATATGTTTTTGGGCCTGAATTGCTATTGCCAGAATTTTGATCCTGGGTCCTGTAATTATTACTTACCCCCTGACTGTCCTGCTAAGGTTAAGGCTCCAGTAAAGGTGAAGTGGACAAATGCAAGGAAGAAAGTATTTAGACAGCTAAAGAATATGCTGTGGTTAGAATCCCACTCATAGCCCCTGACTTTTTGAACAATTCCTAGTACACATCAATGGCATAGAGGTAGGCATAGGAGAAATGCTGTTTCAGGTTGTAGATGGGGAGAAGCAGCCCACTGACTATATTAATGGGCATCTTAGTTATGCTGAAAAATTTCTCTTTGTTATAGAAACGGAATGTTCAGCCATTAAATGGACCCTCACAACCTTGAAGTATTACCTCATGGGGAGAGAAAGTTAGCCCTGATCACAGATCATACCCACCCCCTTCTGTGGCTATTCCAACAGATGGACACCAAGACAAATGTATTTTGTTTAGCACTGACTCTTCAGCCTTTCAACTTCAAGATCAAGTATCAGCTCAGCTGCTGGTACCAGAATGCAGATGGGGGTTCAGAGTACACATTCCTTATTCTGCAATTCAGACTGATGGCAACACTCTGGGAGGAGAGTCATATAGCACACTGATGGCTGGTCCCATTAAATGTGCCAGCTCACAGGAATCAGATAGCATAGTGAAGGATGCTAACCCAGAAACAGATAAATATTTTAGTGTTAATGAGGGCAGGTGCACACAGAGATATGTAATGCTAGGTACTCTGATGTAGAGCTGATTTGTGACTTTTTTGTATGAAGAGTGTCCAGGGAGAACTCTACAAAGAATTATGACACCAAAAGAAGAAGGAACTAAGTTTTCCTTTTTTTAATGAAATTTGTTAATTCATAGGTTCATATGTATATACTAGGCTAACAACCACTAGGCCCCTTATAAACCTAGCCATGCAACCCAAATGTGACCAAATGTGATCCACAAATTTGATTTATATAGGGGGTGATGTTCTGACAGCATCTATCAATCAGAAACATAGGTTCCAGACCAGGGGTGAATTTCCAATTACTCCTCCATTGCTCTAAGTTACGCTTAAATAGAGTTAGGGAGGACCTCTGCTTCACATAGATGAGGTACCTGTTTCAGAGAATGGAAATTCTCTGTGAAACATATCTGCCCTTCCAACATGTACTATTTATGTCACAAGCAATTTTGGTCTTTTAATCTAGTAACTCTTATGCTGTTTGCATTGCAGATGTGCAAAAGGTTAATCAAAACAGGGCCCAGGGATGCCTTGTATGTCAACAAAGATCACCTCTGAGAAGTCTGTCTGATACTGAGTAAAGAGACATGGCTTTGAGGTGATCAGTGTAGGGCATTATGTTTACTCCATGTATTCTTTTTGTAAGGAACCTTTGTGGATATTCTAGTTGCTGCATGTTTCTGGTTAGGTACTTACCAAAGGTGACATTATACTCTATGATAGGTCTGATGAGGGCCAAGTACAGTGGTATGGTGACCTCTCTTGACCTAGATGTCATGCCATTGCTTATAAGTTGAGTAACATAATAGGATTTTCTTACTACCTTGGACACATGTTGGTCAAAGGCTATGTTACTATCTATATGAGTTCCCAGATTCCTGACTAGTAAATCAACTTTTAGGGGTGTTTTATCAATGACATAGTTAACTGAGGTGCCCAACATCCCAAAAATAACTATAATGCATTTCTTGTATTTAGTTTTAAGCCATGGTGTTGGCACCAAGAACTTGTCTGTGTTAGACCTTCCTGAAGGGTGTTCTCATCTTGGCGAGATTTAATGACTGCTCCCAGTTTGCAATCATCTACAAAGCTGGTTAGTAAGAGACTTCTGACATTGGCTTTGACATCCAAGAAGTAGATGCCAAAGAGGAGTGGGCCCATCGCAGAGCCCTGAGGGACTCCACAGCTGACCAGCCTCTTTGTGGGGGTGAATTCACCATTCCTAATGCCACTGACATGGCTGTACAGTGTTTCCTAGAGCAATTCAGTTTAGTTGCTGTGTTTTCGGGGTTTGGAGGGGCATTGAATTTTGATAAACAATCAATTAATGGTAATTTGCCTTGAAACAGTTCCTGTTATAGTTCTTAACTGTTATTGGTTTTACTGGTATTATGGAGTTAATTTTGATTTTGAAGGAGACAGCTTTATGGCTGGACCTTACCATGGAAGATGAGACATGGGGGGAGGGGGGCAACACTCTTCCCTTATATGTGAGTATGAGGTCTGGTATGCTGGAGCCTCTACCAGGTGATTCCACTGTTTGGCCAAGGGTGTTTCTATTTACGAAGTCCAGGAATCTCTGTGCCTGTATATTTCATGCCATGCAGGATTCACAGCCTATAGAGGGGTAATTAAAGTCTCCTATGAGTAGGGTGTTATGTTGGATGGCACATGTCTCGATTATCTCCAGGTATGCATTGTGAGTTTTTTATGACATGGAGGGTGACCTATAGCTAGCTAGGATATGGTAAGGGATTTTGTCTCTGGTGATCTACACATGGAGGAACTCCAGCCCGTCATTAATGTAGATACCTCCACCTTTAGCCCTTGTTTATGCAACTACTGGTCTAAAAGTGTGGAAGGCACTGAAACATTCCACTGCAGGGGTGCACTCTACCTCTTTAAACCATGTCTCCATGACTGGACAGATGCCTGTATTCTCAAATGTGAGGAGGACTTGGAGGGATTGTAGTTTTTTTATTTAGGCTCCCGGCATTGAGTAGTACCACACTGTGGTTCATTTGAGTTGATTTTGCTATGTTGGTAGGTTTCTCAGTTTGGCATTGCCTAAAAAAACACATTAAGGATGTGGATAAAATTTTAGCTAGGATTAGAAAGCCTAGAGGGTACTGGTTGCAGACCATCCTTGACAAAGCAATGTGGTCTGTTAACCATGTCCTTCCAAGCTGACAAATATTGGATCCCCTTAGAGTGACACAAGAAAAACAGCCGGTTGCTGAAATCAGTCACCTTTTGCTCAGATTGTTGTATAATTAGTGCTAGTAATATGCTGTTGAATGCTAGGCTAATACCAGTCTGAGGCATAGTTTAAGAGTTTTATAATGTCTCTCTTTACATAGAGCAAGGAGGTATACCTCAGGTCATTTACACCTACAAGGACTATGATGAAATCATAGATTCACAGATTCATAGACTGTTACTAGGCTAGTACCTGGGGGGGGGGGGGGGGCTTTCTAGGCCTAGCCAAATTTCCCAAACAAATAATGATGTTCTGTGCCAAATAGGACAATGAGGTCCAGGTATGTATAAGCTACCTCTGTCTATAAGGGACATGGGTGCCAGGCCTGGTTTAAATTTCCTGTTGCCCATCAACTTGTTTAGGTTGTTGTTAAACTGGGCAATATACAAGCTCAGCTTCACATTGTTGGGAAGCAGTGACAGACAAAATTCAGGTCTCTAGACTTTGTATCTCTGGTACCCTTTGACTTTTGAATATGTAGGAGAGTCATAAGTGTGGAGTTTGTAGATGTCTTGTAAAGCAGGCATGGATTGCCCTCAGCAATCTATAGGACAGTAAGTAGAGGGAAAGGGCTTTAAGGCAGTCTGCATAAGACAAGTTTGTTACACCTTGTATTCTTTTTGTAAGGAACATTTGAGTTCTCTCTAGTTGCTGCAAATGCCTAGTCGGGTACATAGCAAAGGGAGCACTGTACTCTATGATTGCTCTGATAAGGGCATAGTATAGTGGGATATTGACCTCTTAGGACCTAGATAACAAGCCATTACTTATGAGTTGTGCAACATAAAAGGACTTCCTCTCCACTATGACCATGTGGTGGTTGAAGGTAAGGCTACTGTCTATATGTGTACCCAGATCCCTGACCACTGGATCGACTCTTAGAGGTGTATTATCAACATGGTAATAAGCCAAAATGGGAAACTTCCCATAGGGTACAGTTATGCATTTATTAGCTTTAAGTTTAAGACCATGGCTTTGGCACCTTCTTGAAGAATGCTAGCGTCTGCAGGGGAGTCAGTGATAACCCTTTGCTTGCAATCATCTGCGAACATAGTCTGCCGTAAACCTTCAGTTTTTGCTTCCATTTCAGAGAAATAGATGCCAAAAAAGAGTGGGCTGAGTACCATATCTGGGGGACTCCCCTAGTAACTATCCTCTTGGTGGAGGTGGCCTCACCTATTTTGACCTCCTGGGTTCTATCAGTGAGCCAGGTAGCTATCCAGCAGGTGATAAAAGGGTTTATACCTAAATTAGTGATGTTGTCTATAATGCTTGAGTGGGGTATTGTATCAAAAGCCTTGGCCAGTTCAAGATAAGCTGTGCACAGTCTTACCTTTATCTAATGCTTTGATGACCCTCTCAAGAAAGTTCACCAGATTTAATAGGTATGACCTTCCTTTAATAAAACTAAACTGTGATGGGGCCAGTGTTTGCAGGTTACCTATGTCCTCATTTATCATGTCCATGATGATTCTTTCCATGGCCTTACATATGAAGCTGGTAAGACTTATAGGCTTGTAGTTACCCAGATCAATTGTTGGACCTCCCTTGTGCAGGGGAATGACTGTTGCTATCTTCCAGTCTTTTGGCACAAAACCTGACTGAAGGCTCCAGTTGAAAAGTGATTCAAGTGGACCAGAGAGGTCATGCTTCATGCTGGTACTTGTGGTGTAATGACTTGAGTGTGTGTGTTATTTGGTGAATCCTGGCAACAGATAAGCAACTAACTATTATCTTCTCCTTGTTCAGCCTGGATAGAGAGGCATCAGTATGTCTTACAGTGGAGTCCGCTATGACGGGAGTATTGAGAAGTGTGTTTGCTTGCCTTAGGGGCTTAGACTTGGGGCTCCATCGAGAGTGACTGTATGCATGGTGTTAAGTGCTGGCTTGCCGGAGAGGGTGATTAATAAATGAATGCGCAGAGTAGTAGAAAGTAAGATGGGTGATAATCACTTTGGATTCAGATCAGGATGCAGCACAACTGACCCAATGTTTGCAGTGAGACAGATAGTTAAGAATACAGAGATGAGGAAAAAGCCCAACTGGGCATTTCTAGACTTGGAAAAAGCATATGATAAGGTCCCAAGAAAGCTGAATTTTGCAGTCCTGCAGTGGTTCAACTCCAAGAAATATTGGTAGAATTGGTGAAAGCTACATACAAGGACCCAATGACTCAGGTACGAACAGTATTTGTTCTCACAGAGGGTTCTCAGTGGGAGTGGGTGTGCATCAGGGTTCAGCTCTGAGCCCACTACTGTTCAGGAAGAAATTAGAACTGATCAATTAAAGAACTCATACATAAGACAGAATAGGTCACTTAAGGATAATAATTTGTGAACTGAGGGAGTGGAGCTAGGAACTAAACCTTCTATTTAAGGGGGAAAGTAAAACATTTCAGAACTTTACTAGAAAGGCTCACCCAGACTCTGCTACACTTTGCTGTGAAGGAAAGGTTAGTTTGCTTTTTATTTGTTGTATTTTGTATTACTTTATTGCCTTTTTATATTTTGAATACTGTGATTTGTTTTCTTTACCTTGTGTTTTACTTGTACTCTGCTTTTAACTGCATATTAAAACTTCAAAAGAGACCACAGCTCTGTCTCTTGTGAGTCAGGCAGAAATTAGAACTGATCAATTAAGGACTCATACATAAAATAGAAGAGGTCACTTAAGGTTAATCAGTTGTGAAATGAGGGGGTGAAGCTAGGAACTAAACCTATTTAAGGGGTAAAATAAAACAGTTTAGAGCTTTACTAGAAAGGCTCACCCAGACTCTGCTGCCTGTTACTGTGAAGGAAAGGTTAGTTTGCTTTTTATTTGTTGTATTTTGTATTACTTTATTGCCTTTTATATTTTGAATACTGTGATTTGTTTTCTTTACCTTGTGTTTTACTTATATTCTGCTTTTAACTGCATATTAAAACTTCAAAAGAGACCACAGCTCTGTCTCTTGTGAAGTAGGCAGAAAATGTTCTCCACCCTCCCACCCTGTTATTGTTGTGCTCTTAAATACCACTGTCTTTCTAGTTGCCTGCCTCTTATGTTAATTTGACCATATATCTAATTTCCTCTCTGCTTTCACTGGCTTGTGTGAGTAATTTTCATTTTGTGAAATCACTCCCCTTCAACTATTTAAATTTATTGGCCATCCTACTGTATTCCATAGTACCAAAATACAAAAGTGACCACCCCCTTTTCAATCTATCTTGCTGTTTTAAAAATAGTGACTCTCCAATAAAACTTAACTTTTTAGACAGGTAAAACCTACTTTTACATCTAATTTCTCTAGTGCACACTGCAGTGTTTAGGATAAACCATTTTTTTCATCTTACCTTTAAGCATCCCTGTGACTAGCGCTTGCTCTAATACCTGCTGGAAAGCACTAGGAAGCCTTAAAGTGATACAAGCACTCAACTCTCCTTGTTAATAAGAAGAAATTAATCATAGGGACTAAACAGCCTGTAATTGCAAAGTGCCTTGCTAAGGTAAGGGAAAACAGCTCCTGTACTTTACAAAAAAGCACCAAACCAAGCATGTCCAAGGGTCAGCTTCTGGTGATTTCTCCTGTCCACCTGGTGAATCTGGGCATACTGGGGCAATGCAGCAATTGCCTCATGTACACAGACAACCCTCTCCTCCTACCACCCAACACTACAACCTGTGAGAGATGCACTTACGTAGCCAAACTGGAAGCAAAGCTCTCTCCACCCAAGATTGTGGTGCTAGACAGTCAAGAGGAGAAGGTTAACACCTGCACTACACCTCAAGCAACACATAACCGTTCTAAACCCACACCACCAAAACCCACACATAGCAACACTAAAGCCACATATGCGGAGGCCCTTAACTGTAACCTGCCCAAGTAACAAGGACCTCTGAAGCTGAAACACAAACAAACACCAATCACAGCCAAAGTGTCACATAGCTCACAACACCAGTGTTCCACCCAGCAACAGCCCCTAAGGCAAGACAATGTACCTAACACTTTAGTCATAGGTAACTCTATAGTCAGGCACACTGATGTCCCACTCACCAGGCTGAACAAGGGGAAAATTACAGTCAGCTGCCTATCGGGTGCCAGGATCCACCAAATAACACATGCACTCAAGTCACTCCACAAGTACAAATATGACTCTGTCACTGTCCATGTTGGAGTGAATGACTTGAGACGTACCTCCCTGGACTACATGAAAAGAGACATGGAAGAGCTCTCGGATCATGTGGCCCAGGCAGGTATGACCCTAGCCCTGAGTAGCATCCTGCCTTCACCCAGAATGATACCACAATATAAGGACATAATGATTGACTTCAACAATTGTCTAAGCTTCTGATGTCATTCAAAGGGGATCCAGTATCTGTCTGCCTGGGACGACATGATCGACAGACCATGATTTTTTGCCAGAGATGGTCTGCACCTGTCACCCCTGGGATTCAGGTTACTGGCTAAGGCTCTTGCCACCCCTATAGTGCCTTTTTTAGGCAAAGTTCAAAAGACAAAACCACCACCGTAACAGGTACAAGCATGCAAAATCTGAAGGTAATGCTACTCAATGCTAGAAGTCTAAACTTCAAAATGCACTCTCTCGTGGCACTCCTACAAATGGAGAACATCGATATCTGTGCAGTAACTGAGACCTGGTTCAAGGCTCCAGAGAGCGCCACTGCAGTACCAGGCTACAATTCTTATCACACTTTTCGGCCACCAAACCAGGATCAAAACACTAAAGGTGGAGGAGTGTCCATATTCACCAAGGATATTCACACCACTAGGCTCGGTGCCCAACACAATGCTTTTGAAATTCTCCAGATGCAACTAACACTAGGTAAGACTGCAATCCAAATTGTAGCTTGCTACAGATCCCCCCACCATGCCCCACAATTCTCACTACACCTTTCTAAACATACTGGAAAATGTTAAGATGCAACCAAACACTCTAATACTGGGTGATTTCAATGGTTACCTATTATATTCTCGAAAGCCGACAATGTTGAATCCGACATTGTCGACAGGGGAATAGCAAAAGTGCAGAACATCAAACGGGTAAACGGAAATCTCTGTAAGGGGAGATTTCCATTTACTTCAATGTAGTCCAGTCTCAGAGTTGGTTTATTTAAGTAGCAGGGGGGGTGCAGGGGGGGGGCTTGCCCCATTGCCTACACCCTTTAGATTTTCTTTTTTTTTTTTTTTATTTATTTTTTCCAAACATTCAAAATTTTAATGGTTCGATCATTAAAGGTCGACCTTTAGTGATTCGAACAATTAAACTTTCGATGTTCTAATATAGACCCAATTTCAACTACCCTGTCATTAACTGGGAAAACTACTCATGTACCAACACCTTTGCCCAACGGTTCTTGGAATTCATAAATTCCAATGCCCTGGATCAACTAATCCATAGTCCACCAGGGGCTCCAATATCCTAGACCTGGTCATTACCAACATGGGAAATCGATGCTCCTCACCTATGGTCACCCCCTCATTGGTCAGGTCAGACCATAAGCTAATCACCCTTAACATCCACATCCCACCCCACCCCCCAGTAAGGAAACCTCCATAAAAAACTTCTCCAAAGCCAACTTCATGCTACTCAAGTCAGAAGTGACAAACTTCATGACACCCATGCAGACGGGAACTGAAAGTTCGACTGCTGAGTCCTGCACTAAGGCACTATATGAGCACATCCACTCATGCATGAATTGTGCCATCCCATATAGAACCAAGATGCTCTCCTCCAAAAAAAGGAACCAATCTGGTGGTCCCCTGCCAAAAACAAACTTTACAACAAAAGGAAGAAACTGTTGCAGAAAAGAGGAAAATCCCAGGATGCAAAAAACTTCCTTACCAGCCTCAGTAAGAAGCTGAGATCCCTCATAAAATCCTCCAAAGCTAGTTACCTAAATAAAATTGCCAAAGATTCCAAAGACAACCACAAGGCATTCTATAACTATGTCAAGAATCTAAATAGCAATGCTCAGATCTGCTCTGAGCTACAACAGAATGACATTAAATATACTGATCCCAAGGATATTGCCAATATCCTGGCAGATCGATTCAGTGACAACTTCACACCCCCTCTCACCCCCTAAATGGCCCATCTCAGTACCATAAGACTGCCAAATTCCAGTAATAACAGCCACACAGGTAAAAAACACACTCTCCAAAGCTAAGAATACAGCATCCATGGGACCAGATGACATCCCGGGCTGTGTACTACATGAACTACAAAATGAACTGGCACCTCACCTAAATGTCATGTTTAATCATACTCTCACCTCAGGCTTCATGCCCACTGAGTGGTGCACAGCTACAGTTATCCCACTCAACAAGGAGGGATCCACCTTGGGTCCCGGGAACTACTGCCCCATCAGTCTGACGAGCCTGATCTGCAAGGCCATGGAATGTATTATCATGGAACTTATAAACAAAGACATTGGCAACCTTCAAACACTGGACCTCACCCAGTTTGGGTTTGTGAAGGGACAATCTTCTCTCCTGAACCTGAATGACTTCTTCAAATCAGTCTCCAGAGCCATGGACAAGGGTAAGGTGGTCCACACAGCCTATCTGGACCTCACCAAGGCCTTTGACACCATCCCCCACTCTGGAATCATAGATAAACTTACTAAGCTGGGCATTAATCCCTATGTCACTCGATGGGTTGCCAACTGGCTTACTGACAGAAACCACACTGTAAAAGTAGCTGACTCCAAATCCAGCTCCAGACAAGTGACAAGTGGAGTACCTCAGGATTCAGTCCTAGGACTGCTCTTGTTTGGCATCTACTTCTCTGAAGTACAGGCCAACACTAAGGGACTCTGGCTAACAACGTTTGCAGATGACTGCAAACTGGGAGCCATTATTGAATCCCCAAATGATGTGGATACTCTACAAAAGAGCCTTACAGAAACAGATGATTGGTTCCAGAGCCATGGACTCAAGCTCAGTGCCAGGAAATGCATAGTTATCCCTTTTGGGAAAAAAACATGTACTCATGAATTACCACATAGGTGGCAGTAAACACCAAAAGTGTGAAAAGAGACTTCAGGACACAGGTGGACAATGGTCTCACCTTTGATAACCACATCACCACAACAGTCAGGAAATCCTTCTATGTGGCACACCTCATCACTAAGGGCTTTTCATCCAGAAAAAAAGGAGGTCATTGTCCCACTGTACTTATCCCTCATTAGACCCATTATAGAGTACAATGCCCCATTTGGTATGTACCTCTCAAGACATTTGCAACAACTGGAAGGGCCGCAGAGATACCTCACTAAAAGAATCACAGGCCTAAAGCAGATGCCCAATGCTGACTGCCTTAAAAAACTCCAGCTATACTCTGTTGCATATCATCTACTCAGAGGCGATCTCTGCTTAACATACAAGGCCATGTCAAACCCAGAGCTGTTGGACATGCTACACTGAACAAAATCCCAATCTTCAGAGCCACACGCTCCAGGGATCTAAACCTTGTCATCACAATAAACAAAACATGCTGGAGGGATAGGTTCCTGACCCAGAGACTCCCCAGACTCTGGAATAGACTGCCCATACATGTCAAGCAAATCGCCTCTTTGGTCCTCTTCAAAAGGAACATTGATGATTGGATGGGAGAAAGGAAATTCACCCCAGGGATCACATCAGTCACCCTGCTAGACAGAGGCCCAGGGAAGTAAATAGTGTGGGAAGAAATAGCCAGGAAATTGTTATGGCTAGGCTTGTATAGGCCCTAGGGTCTATAGCCTAGTACCAACCTGTGAATATGTGAACTAGTGATGGACAACATTAACAAACAGGTCAGAGGGGACAGATCAACAAAGTTGCTGTATGCAGATGATGTGGCATTACAGGCAGAATCTAAGCAAGAACTTCAACAAAGGATAGGGGAATGGAAGGCACATAGGATGAAACTGTGTCCAGATAAGACAGTGGTAATGGCAGCAAATGGGGGAAAACAGAAGAAGCTGAGAATTGAAATAGAAGAGAAAATAGTGGAACAGGTTAACAGCTTCAAGTATCTAGGAGAAGTGGTTGAGGAGAGAAGGACTCTGAATGAGGAGGTCAAAGCTAGAATCAGAGGGGCTGCAGCCAACTGGGACAGAGTGTTATGTGTAGTATATTTCAGAAGAAGGCCAAAGAAGCTGAAATGTAAGGTGTACAAAACAGTGGTGCAACCAGTACTACTGTGTGGTACAGAAACCTGGGCAGTAAAGGCAGAACAAATCAAGGAAGCTAGAGATAATGGAGATGAAGTGCCTGAGATGGGTGGTAGGATACACACTATGGGACAGATGAAAAAATTAGGTCATACGAGCAGAGGCCGAAGTAGCTCCAGTTTCAGAAAAGGTCAAAGAGAACAGATTACACTGGTTCAGGTACATGTGCAGAAAAGCAGAAGACAATCTGGTGAAGAAGATTTGAGACAGGCAGGAAGAAGGCAAGAGGAAATTAGGGTGTTCAACAAAGAGGTGGATGGACTGTGTGACAGAAGACCTGCCACAGTCAGGTATGAGTGTCTAAGAAGGGAGGACAGTAGCATTGAATAGAGAGAAGTAGTGAATGTTGACATGACACCCCAACCTCATGTAGAAAAATGGGAAAAAAGGAGGGTGATGATGATGATGATTTGAGCTTGCCGAGGCATAGTTTTGCCAACAGACAGTCTAGGCGAGCTTTGTTGTTTAGGAAGATTGCTTTTAAGTGCCTCAGCATACATTAGTGTGAGTGTTTTGTGTGCAATGTGAGATGGGTCTTGTTTGCGTGGTTTTGACAACTTGATGTGCACTTCCATGCAAGAGTTCAGCCTCCATTGTCTTAGTGTAAGTACACCCCTCACATACTGTGCTTCTTTAAGAATTAAGTGGTTGTCAGTGAACATGAGACAATTGCTATGCTTTCTCAAGATGCTCATATCCACCAAGCTGGCTACTGAGAAGTTAGGAAATTGCATATCTATGCTGTCCAGTCCTTTGATTGGTGAGCAACAAGGGGGTGGTGCATTTGGGTTAGAAGCCTATTAAGGGTGCTTTGTTGGTGCAGACGAATAAGGGTAATTTATTGGGGCATATTATGCTAAACAGTACTAAAATCTGCTAACGTTAATGCTAACACAGTACTGAATTGTACTAAATGTATTGGTTTTGCCACTCGATGCCCAACTAGCTGCTCTAAGGTTGTCATCGAGCAAGGTATTTGTTCTTTATTTACTGCTTTACAGGGTACAGTTTTACATTCTGTTCAGAAAAGAAAATGTATTCTCTAAATGTTTGTTACTGTACAGGACAATGCTAGCTGCCACTTCTCAAATGTGTCAAATTAAAAATCAGAAAACTAACTTATGAGCCTTCTGGTCAATAAAAATGTGTTTCCCTATTCAGATAGATCAGGCAGACACATCCTGCCAAATATGAATAAACCTTGTCCTCCTAGCGTAAAAACACAGCAGAAGAGACCCACAATTGCAGTACTACCACAAACCAATTAAACAACTATCTGGAAATCCCTTGCTGATGGCAATTTCATGACAGTCACAAAATGCAGTAACAAAGAGAGGAAGAGGATTTTTTTTTTTACAAAAATGAAGGGAAATGTACATGTAAAAACAGGAAACAGTAACAATCCCTCAAAATAACTCAAGCAAGTGTAATTTAGCAATCAAAAGTACTTAATTTTGCTTGTAATGCTCCAGATATGTCAAAAATGTCTGGAACACACGATAGATAGGATGCCAAGCTTTGCTGAGCTTTGAGAAAATAAGCAGGGGACAATATGTAGTAAAGGAGGTTTACTTAAGAGCAATACTGGTTTACTGGGTGGGCACTCAGTATCATGGATCTATGGAATGGGTGGGAATAGTACTTAAATAGCTGATATAATAGACAATAGCAATGAAAGAGGGGAGGGAGGGACTTTGGAAATCAGATTACCATAAGGGGCAGAGGACACAAAGCCTTATAAAGCCACCACAGGAAAAGGACAGGAGGGTTGGGAAAAACATTCAAGGCTAGCTGGAGATGGATCCAATCAAATAAAGCCAATATTGGTGCTCTTTCAGAAACTTTAGCTTAGTGTCTCAGGGGTAGATGGAGCAGACATAAAGAACAGGGGAACACAAGGCACTAGAATGCAAATTTAAGAATGTAAATGATAAGCAGAATATAAAACTGTACAAGCAAAACTGGAATATCAAGACTGTAAAAACACTGAAGCACAAATCCTGGAGCAGAAAAATCAATACTCTCACTAATGAAATTCTGCTACACTTTAAGGCACCAAACAATACAGAATTTGCCAGTAACATTAATTACAGAAAAATGTAGTAATAAATGACTTAAACAAGGCTCAAATATGGCAGTAGTACACAGTTCTGCCACAACTGTGAATGAAACTACAAGACTAAGGCCCAGAAGGGTTTAAAATACAAATGGCTAGCATTTAGAAGTAATTCTACTTGTGGAAATAGAAGTACATATGTAAATAAACAAGTTTCAAACAGGAAAGATTGATCTAGTAACTACTTTGTTACAAGTAAAACAAAATATGTGCCCATTGAGGCCAGTGCTCTACCCCACTGCTAAATGTCTGAAAATTTCATTTTTATATTGCCTTTTAACTTCATTTTAACAGCGTGTATCTGTTTTAATTAAGCTCTTGAAGTCTACAGTCTGTAATTCCTGTAAGTGATTGCATTGCATTTTGCCATTTAACTCGTCCAACTATTGGAATTAAACCCTGATTTATTTCTTGTAAGAGGGATGAGAGTCAGGGTATTGCAGGCTTTGTGTTTGTTTTAAAGCAGTTCCAGGCCATTGTACAACAGAGCTGTGTCCAAAGGATTTTCACACTCACCCTTTATGTTTTTGTGACCCAATGCATTTCTTGTTGTCTGCACCTTATGTTATTTTAACCACAACATTCTCTTATTTTCCTCTTTCATTGGTTGTTGCTGGCAAGCACAAAAGTATAAATTTGCATAGCCATTACCTTTCAGCTATTTTAATACATTTATCCTCCTTTTATATTTTTTAGATCAGAATACTGAGTGCCGACCTAGTCAATCCATGTTGATCTTTTAAACTTGGTGGCTCTTGAGTTGCCTGCCCATAGTATAAATTTGTCTTTAGAAGCTCCACCCAGTCTCGTCTCATTTGCTCATACTACTGAAGTCAAGAAGATTAAACTGTGAAGTTTCTTCCCTTTGAATGGAAAAAATTGAGATGCCCTCGCTGCCATATGTTCCTACCTGCTTAATGCACAGTGCAATACCTAGAAGTATTAACAATTTTTACATTTTACTTTTAAAATCTGTAACATCTGGAACAAGGCTACCAATCACTTGTTAGCCTTTTGTATATTTTGTGTATTCTACAATATTTACATTCACCCTCTGCTGTGTTTACTTTACTTGTCTAAGTTCTGGACAAGATATAAGGTCATCCTACTATTTTCAGTTCTCTTGCCAGTCTTTTAGCACCAGCTCTCCCCTGACAATGTAAAATAACTGCCTTATGTTTGCACATAATGATCTTATTATACTTGACACTAATAATTCTATCTGTGAAAATGTAAATGCGTAATTAATCTGGAGGCTTTGCTCTCACCTAAAATCTTGCCATATGAGTTTCATACACCTCCACCACAATCCTTCACTAATTACTCCAAAATGTCTTATGCTGAAGCTTTAAAGAAATACTCCCAAAGACTCCTAGAACTAAGAAGATTAAGTCTCATCAAAAATCAGGCCACTTACCTATCTCATGCATACTTCCCATAAAGAGTCACCCTGAGCAAAAATACTCCAGATCTATATTTTTGAACCACAACAGCAATAGAAATGTTTTAGTGGTAGGTGAGTCTATTGTGACGCACACTAACTCATTACACTCAAAGCTGGAAAAAGGAGAAGGTTACAGTGAGTTTTCTTTTAGACTCCAGGATCTTTGATATTACAAGAGCCCTAAGGTCCCCAACTCTTTATTTAATCAAACACTCACAATGTTTAACCAATCCATTACTGGAATTTTTTATCAAAATCTCATGATTTTGAAAAATACTGGTTGCTGGTTGTGGGAGATTATGCTAGAGCGCTTAGTGGGTTTTTGCCCTTTCTCCACTGTAGTGTGATCTCAGGTTTGTTAATATATCATTACCAGGGGTTGTGTGAGTAAAATATGCTTTATGTTTTTTTATTTTTTTATATTTTGAGGCTTGATCTTGAAGGACTGAGATTTTTGCAATGAATGTTTGTTTGATAATATGCCATAAATCCATACATATATATATATATATATATATATATATAATACATACACACACACACACACACACACACACACACACACACACACACACACACACACACACACATATAAGATAGAGATAGACACACATGCACACGCGCACACCCACACACATATGCACACACAGTGTCAGTTATTGCTAGCTGCACTAATAATCTACAAGAATTCCATGTAAAAAAATAGTGATAACTCCAAACATCTGAATCACAAGTGGCTATCTACTCACCGCTGAAGTCAACACATTAACATAAACCCTTATATAATCCAGTTCAATTAAAAATTAATGATAGTGAAAAATGTATTAACATCAATATGCAATTTTGTATATATCTACAAATAAATTGAAAAAGAACTGAGTTCTCTGACACAGCTGTCTGGGCTCTGTTTCCAGTCTTGGGCAGCTATAGAGATCTACAAAATATCACTATGGAGCACTGTCCTCCATACCCCTCAGTGGTTGCACAACTGTGAGTAAACATAAATTATCACTAAACTGTTTTCAAAAAAAGACAGGTCATACAACCGATACCCTGTTGGAGAACAGACGTTCTCCAATAGGGTATTAATGTCCAAGGAGTGCCCAATATCAAGTATATGGCTTTACAGCAGCCCATTAAGCCACCTTGAAGCCAAGATGAAAGAAAAAGAAAACAAAACTAATGCCAAGTTGTTTATTCATGCTAAATATGGAAGTTTAGAGAGCATAAAAAAAGTAAAATACACAAAAATAAAACCAAAGCAGATCACTGACTCTGCTAACTAAAACTAGCTGCAGTGCAGTTACAAGTACATGTCATTTTATTCCCCTTTTGGTAGCCATGGCTTAAAAAGATGCACTTAGCATGAAAGGGAAAATAAAATAAAAGTAATGCAGTTTTATGCATGTGAGTGAATGTGAGGGAGAGTGTTTGTGCGCATGTGTGTGTGTGTGTGTGTGTGTGTGTGTGTGTGTGTGTGTGTGTGTGTGTGTGTGTGTGTGTGTGTGCGTGTGTGTGTGAGATCAGGAGCAAATTTTAAATATTCCCCTAATTCACTTAAACAGTTAATAGGACCATAGGTTATATATCAGCATGCTTTTTCTCGAGAATAAGAGGCATAAAACTATAAAGTGTGAATTTATTGACTTGTTGTAGGCATTTTCAAGGGAGAGAAGAAAAATATGAAAACCAGGGACATTCCACAAAATCAGAGCCAGGTAAGAGTATGGGGAGTGATACCTTGCTTTACACTGCTTGTGCTTTTTTTTTATTCATTTGATCACAATGACAAATCTGGGAAAGATCTATATCACTTAACTGAAATATGTATTCATTGAATACATATTAATTAAACACTAAACAGAAAAAATAATTTTAGCGAACCTCGGACTTTTTTCCAGGGTTATGAACCACTCACCCACTAGCACTCCAGAACACACACTGCACTAAATCAAACCCACCCAAGAGTGGGGCTTCATCCCACCTCCCCCAATGTGAGGGGCTGAGCCCCCCACACCCCTTAACTATATATAACAACTCCGAGATCACAGTGGAGAAAAGGGAAAAGTTCTGGTGATGGCCAAGTGCTCTCTAACCCTGGGAAAAAGTTCAAAGTTTGCTGAAATGATTTTCGCTGTTTAGTGTTTGATGAATACGTATTCAATACATATGTATTTCGATTAAATATGTGTGTGTGTGTGTGTGTGTGTGTGTGTGTGTGTGTGTGTGTGTGTGTGTGTGTGTGTGTGTGTGTGTGTGTGTGTGTGTTTTTCTTTGTAGTTGCATCATACCTCTCAATCTTTTACACAAGAAATCTGAAAAAAGCCAAAAATAATTGAGGAACAAAGGCCCATAATTTAGGGTCAGATTTTGAATATTGCTCTTATGAACTTAGAAAGTTGGTAGAATAACACATTTTGTGTTACCAATCATTTTCCGAAGGTTATGAAGTCTAAAACTCAACTGTTTGTCATTATTTAATGACTTAAATCCTCAGCAAATAGCCAGAAGACCACAATTTTTATGTGGAACAGGTCAAAAATATGTAAAAAATCTGGACAATTGAGAGGTATGAGTTGCATATATGTGTCTGTGGGTATACATCTGAGTTTCTGCAGATGTGTGCATCTGTTAGTGTGTATTTCTATATATGAAACTCTGTGTGTGTGTGTGTGTGTGTGTGTGTGTGTGTGTGTGTGTGTGTGTGTGTGTGTGTGTGTGTGTGTGTGTGCGTGTGTGTGCATGTGTGTGTGCGTGTGTGTGCATGTGCATGTGTGTGTTTGTGTGTATTTCTATATATGAAACTCACTGTGTGCGTGTGTGTGTGTGTGTGTGTGTGTGTGTGTGTGTGTGTGTGTGTGTGTGTGTGTGTATGTAGACATTACATACTTAAATAATATCTTTATGTATATTTTGGATGGAAAATGCAATCCACTTGCAAGAATTACATCTCCTACAGAGACTATTAAACACTAGGAGGAGGAACTATTTTATATCAAAAATGTAAAAAAAATGTATGTAATAATAATAAAACAATTACAAACAAATTTAACAGCCCATTTTCTAAACACAATAATACCCACTAGGGTGGGCATTATACAGGAAATGGTGGACCTTTCAGGTGAGGACAGGCCCAATGCTGTTGGGTGGTCCCTTATTCCCTAATAATGCCCACCCTTTCAGGTATTATTGTTTGCATAGCTAAGTTAATTTGAATCTATAGCTTGTGCTTGTGGCTTTGAGAGATAAATCCCTGTCTATGGCCTAGGTTACATGAGTTCAATTAGCAAATCAGATGATTGGTGATGCAGGCAGTAAGAATGGGTGTGATCAGCTGGATGGGAGGGAGCTTAGTCAAATGCACCTCCATGGTTGATCCCTGGTGGAGACTAAGGAAACATTTAGAAAGCTGCCTACAAAGTGATAGGGCTTTAGATGAGTTGCAAATTGATGTGTGGATGACAATCCACAAGCCTCTTCCATGCCACCTTCTTAGGGCTCACAACAGTGCACAGGGGCAGGGCAAGCCCAATGTATGTTCCCTTTAAATAATATGTTGTATAAAGTGAGCTGAATGAAGTTGGTTTTGTATTATTTTGAAGACAGCATTGTTGATTTTGTACTGACTGAAAAAGCCCTTTTTAGCTTTCAGTTGTGAAAAGGTAGAATTGCCTCATCTATCTAAGAATAAACATATTCTGGTATTCAAAAACAAATATCACAATGTGAAATGGTGTGCCAAGTGTCAACTCACATGGAGGGGACAATTCAGAGATGAGCATAACATGATTGTGCAAGCCTGTGAAATATCACAGCCAGCATGTCATGCTAAGAAGGATATAATGAGATGGAAATAAGCAACATTATTATAAAGAGGATGATTCTTAATGTAAATTATGGAGGAATTTAGAAATATTTAAAATCTGTGAAATGAGTTGTGCCCACCAGTTAAGCTGTACACTATGATAGCATGGTAAACATACACAGAAACCACACTAGCATAATAGGGGTAGCAGCAGGATTAGCAAAAATGTAGACCTTTGAGGATGCCCTCACAACTAGCAGCCATGGACTGCTACCATGTAGACAAAGACACCCTGCAAGAGCTGATATGGATAGGCCAGGCTGCCTTATACTTTTCAACTGTCCAGATTTTTGCAGAATATCCATATTTTTCCTCATATTTTTTTTTTGGTTGTTCCTCTTATAATTTGTTGGTATTGTGGCAAATTAATGAGGACTTGAAGTCACTAAATAATGACATATGTTTAAGTTTCAGACTTCATATCGTTCATAACCTGCAGAAAATGCTTACTAATGCAAATCCTGTTATTCCAAGTTTATAAGAGCAATATTTTAAAAAAACTGTTCCTAATTCTGTGCCTTTGTTCTCCCATTAATTTAGTCTTTGTCCAGATTTCTTGCTCTAAGTGGTTAAGAGGTATGGATATGTCTCAAGCATTTGCCTTGAATACCATATCAGTTTCTCAATTATTCCATATACCACAGAGGAAACAACACCATGGGGGAATTTTTTGAAATTGCCAGTTTTCCTGAGGTACTGGTAGCCATTGACTGCACCCACATTGGCATCAAGGCACCACCTTGGGCACAGAGGCAATGGTATGGAAATCATAAGGGCTTCCACTCCAACTGCCAGGTGGTCTGCAATACACAGGGTATAATATACAATGTGCTAATGCACTAACCAGGTAGTGTGCCCATGATTCACACATTTAGCATGTCCAAATTATATCAGTAATTTGTGCATTGTGATTTCCTCAATGACATCTTATTTGTAATGACAGATATGCCCTGGAGCCATGCTGAATGACACACACACAAAAAACATGGACCATGGCATAGAATAAATATAACACCCTGTTATCACAGACCTGAAACATTGTCGAACATGTGTTTGGATTGACGAAGACCTACTTCCTCTAGTTAGATGCCTCTGGTGGTGCTCTGCAATGTGATCCTGAAGCATGCAGCAAGATGTTTGCCATGTGTGCAGTATTACATAATATATTGGCATGAAACTAATACAGCAGGGAATTGCAACTAGAGAGAGAATTTTCTAGAATGAACAGTGGAGGAGATAACTGGTGAGGAGTTTGTGGAGGCCCCAGCTGCAAGACTGACCACGTTGTGGAAGTGGGCACTCTGTACCATGGAAGTGGATAAAAACCCATGACTAGTTTACAGCTTTGGTCCAGATTAACTATAATCAAGCTATGTTATACCATGCATGGACTGGCTTTGTGTGCAACCACATACAGCCTACACAAGTAACAGAGTATTGAAGGCAAGGTACTGTTGTTAGCATATGCTGATGTGGGGAGGGCCACAGTGTCACAATTTGGCAATGGTTACTTGGGGGGGGTGAGAATGCATGTGTGTGTGTGTGTGTGTGTGTGTGTGTGTGTGTGTGTGTGTTTGTGTCATAGCCCGAAGACCTTGTTGACCTAAGAAGACTGCAGGGAGGGGATAGTGTCTCCAGTGTGCTTTATGTGTACAGTGGTTGTTGTTGGTGTATGGTGGTAGGGTGTTTGTATGTGAGCAGAGCTCCTACAGAAGTTGCTGCTCTATGCATGTCCCCGTGACAAGTTCAGAGCACCCTCAGAAGTTGTGGGCACTGAGTACATGATGCCTTCCATGAAGATGCCTGTTCTCAGGAATATCACTGGCATGATCTACAGATGGCACAGTGAATGGAGTGCTCTATGAACATAAATGGCACAGGTAGTGCATCCATGTTGGTCCATAGTACCTTTCGCCCTGGTAGTAGGCATAGAAGATGTGGTGCTACAGGACATAGACTATCTACTGACCATCTCAGGGTGGGCTTTCCCACCAGAGGTGGAAGAGGATTTGGCCCTGAGAACAGAGACACTCAAAGACACCTTGAAGATACAGACTCTCCAGTGTACCTGTCAAAAATGCTACATGAATGAATAAAGCCTTCTCTGAAGTTATGATGCAGACCATCTACTGTGACCATGAACATTCAGCACTGCAATGTCTGTAGTGAAACCAGGCTGTTCTGTATGACTGCCTTGCACATCTGCAGTGTAATGACTATGGAGACACTAAGCACAGGTGCGGGGTAGGATTCAGGGCATTGGTGGCCACCAGTACAACGGAGTCTACTGTCCTCCCACACTCTTAAAAGCTGAGGTGAAAAACTGAGGGGCTGCAAGCCCAGCTAGATAGAATTTTGTAAATAATTATATGTCCTTGTAAATATTAATATGATCCACAGGCTTGTTTCACAGACGTAAGAAAACTGTGTTATGTTCTGAACTTCAAAAATGGAACCACAGTGCACCCTGCTGGAAGAAAGCTGATAAGTAAAGGATTTTACAATTGTGTTTGATCTCAAGCTCAGAGACAGGATGTCTGCAGCTAGAAATTTTTTCTATTGTTTTAAAACAGAGATAATTACTAGGTTTATTTATTTTATTTTATTTTACATTTGTTGACCGGGCTAGTCCAACTGGATATATTTCCATTTTCAGCAGAGGCCCGGGGAGAAAAGCTCCACATTTAAACAAAAGGAAATACATTTTAAGCACAAATATCATAATACACATTATTACCTATTTCTAAACAAGAATAGTAAGAGTATGAGCAGGGACAGAGAAATGAAAGAAAGTTATCAAAAGAAAGAAAAGGAAGTTGACTTTCTAGGGAATAAGTAACATCATGATGAACATACTAACATGTTTTCATTTTTTGATAACATTCATGTTTTCAACAGGTTTCATATGTAAAGTGTCTTTTATTGCTGTGACTTCCACACAGGTGCAGATTACAAAACAAAATGTTAAATTTTAAGTTCTGTGAGCCTGGGAACTTAAGTAGAGGTAACAAGAATGATGTAATCTGAAATGACTCAGCAGTAATGTGTATTATCAATTTAAGGGCTATCTGAGAAAGTAAGGATAGCATTTTGTATTTGTCTTCAGACCTGTTAACATCTTACCTGCACTGTGCCTTGCTCTGTAAGTAAAGTTATTTAGATCTTAGTATTTCCTTAGAGATACATAGAAATATAGCCAGATTAGTTTAGCTGTTTTCTATATTTATATAACATTTTCCTGTGATTTCTGAACTCTGTTATCACTGTGTTGAACTGGCGAGTAGTGTCGTGTGTTTTTATTATTTATTGTTAAATATTTTAAACCTTTTAACTGTGGTTGGTTTGTGAGTAGAGATATTTAAGCTCCTAAGAATACTTGCATGTATTTGGTGACACTGTATAGGCCACTCCTAAATAGCCATCAAGTCTTAGTCACACTTACCACTTGGATAATAATAACATTGCATAGTAGAATTGCACACCCTTTGGTAAGGGCCTTTATAGTAGCTGATAAGGGTGATTGTTGGTGGTCAGTACTACCTTATAGTCTGAGCTGAAGCGGGCATAGCTGGAGAACCTGTGCCAGCATTCCCCCGGAGTGTCTGTGTGTTTGTATATAATTCATAGCTCAAAGTGTGTGTGTGTCAGCTACTTGGGAAGGGACATGAAGCACTGGTTAGACAGAGAGGGTGCTGTAGGTTTTGGCTTGACCACTCGGCTGATATCTATACCCTATAGCTGTGCCAGTGGGGAGTCTTACTGGGGATCTGGAGATAAAGGGAGAAACCAGTCCCAGACTGACTGTGATCACTATGTGCTCTTAAGGGAAATTGTACTTTACTGTGTGTGCACTTATTATCATCCAGTGTGGACACCCCTCACTGGTGTTAGTGGTGACGGTTGAGGCTCCTTGATTACTGGGCCAGTGCATGGGTGTCACATATTAATTGTTTGGCAGTGGTGGGATATCCACATCACATATTAATTGGCTTGTAGTGGTGTGGATAGTGAATTCCTGTAGCTTGTGTACAGTGATCACTGAAGGTGTTTTGTACTCTAAATCATGCAGTGAACATTCAGAGATCAGATCACAATTCTTTTATTTCTTTTGTTAGCTTAGTTAGTCAGAGAGAGCAGGCAAGCATGTCAGCAGAGGAGTATGGCAAGCTGACAAGGAGCCAATTGGCTGAGATGTGCCAGGCTAAAGGACTGGTACATGGAAACCTGACTAAAGCAGACATGTTTGCAGCTTTGGTCACAGCTGTATCAGAGAATAGCAGCCAGGAGGATGATCAGACTGGCCGTAGAGATGTACATCATTCAGAGAATAGACAGCTCAATGTTTCTACAGAGGACTTAAAAATCCATCTGGAGCTAAAGAGACTTGAGTTGGAAGCCAAGCATTTGGAAGTAGAAGCAGCAGAGAGACTGAGGTGCCTAGAGACTGAGGAGAAGGGGAAACTGCTATGCCTGGAAGCTGAGGAGAAGGAGAGGCAGCGGCAATATGAAAAGGAGATGCTGACTATTCGCCAGAGTCATGGAAGTAATGGGGAAGGGAGTAACTGGAACCCAGAAGCACAAAAGGTCAGTACATTTCTACCACAGTTTACAGAGGGGCATAATTTTGATAGTTTTGTTCATAGATGTTTGAGAGGGTATGTAAACAGTATAATGTTGACCAAGGGCTCTGGGTACATTTTCTGACCCCACTACTCCATGATAAAGCTGTAACTATTTTGTCCAAACTGTCTGATAATGATTTCTTAAATTATAATGCTGTAAATAATTGTTTGCTAGAATTTTTAAGCTAACACGTGAAGCTTGTAGGAAAAGATTTTGTGAGCATAGACACAAGGCAGATAAAAGTGTGTATGAATATGTTGCTGAATTAAACAATTATTTTCATAGGTGGGTGAGTGGATGTCGGGTGACCACTTTTGAAGGGCTGGCAGACCTTTTGGTGAGGGAATAAGCCCTTAGCACTTGGCCTGAGGACATGAGGATCTGGTTAGCTGATAGAAAATGTGCTACTTCAGATGAGTTGGGGAAGAAGGGAGACCTATACATAGCAAGCAGGGCATCCCTGCACATGAAAAGGCACCCAGTGCTGCTCATGGGTCTAAGGGAACCCATGGTGGGCATCCCAGACTGTCCCAAAAGAATCTGCCAGTAGCAAGGGAAGCCACTAGTCCAGGTACATGTTCAGGACCTAGGGTTAAATGTTTTGAATGCAACCTTTAGGGCCATGTGGCATATAGATGTCCATGGAGGCAAGGTGGGGAACAATAGGTGAGAGAGCCAGTAAGCGAGAATGACAAAATGCCAATAATAGGTTGTCTTGAGACAAAAGGGGTACCAAACTACCATCCTGCAGATGTCCTGATAGGGAAAGATTTTGATAAGACAGCACCATGTGATTATGCAGTTACACGCAGTCAGGCTTGGAGACAAACATGTGGGTCTGGTAGCCTGGGGGAGACCCAGACAGACTGCACAGTTTCAGCCAGGACTGGTGAGGTAGTTACTTCGGGTAGGGAGCTACCCTGTAACAGTGAGACTGAAGATGAGCCACAACTGTTTGTTGGCACTGATGTTCCCATTGACAGAGTGACTGCAAAGGTAGAGATGAGCAGTAGTACCCAGGCTGACAGTGAGGCACCACTGTCAGAGGATGTCAGACTTCCTGTGGAAGGGGAGCTGGGATGGGTTACAAAGAAAGAGTTGAGACAGGCTCAGCTTTCAGACCCTACATTACATGGCCTGAGGCAGGTAGCTAAGGAGACACCTGATTCTCAAGGGAAGGGGGAATATGTATACTGGGACAAAGGGTTACTGTATAGAGAGAGTGGACTCCTGAGGCAGGGCTAGAAGGTGAGAGAATAAAGCAGTTGGTAGTACCTAGAGCCTACCATCTAGCACTTCTAGCCAGAGCCCATGATATTCCCTTTGCAGGTCATATGGGCATAAAATGTACAAAGAGACATATTATGCACAACTTCTAGTGGCCTGGGATTTCCAGAGATGTTACAGGGTACTGCAGGACCTGTGAGCAGTGCCAAAAGGTAGGCAAGGCAGGAGACAAGGTGAAAGATCCTTTGATGCCTTTGCCTGTGACCGAAGAGCCATTTCAGAGGGTAGCTATGGATACTGTGGGGCCTCTGAGTACCCCATGTTCTACAGGGAAAATGTATATCCTAGTGATAGTAAATTATGCTACAAGATACCCTGAGGCAGTGGCTTTGTTCTCCATTGAGGCAGAAAAGGTGGCAAATGCTTTGTTAGAGATTTTCAGCAGGATAGGTTTCCCAAAATAAATACTGACTGACAGAGGTGCCAATTTCATGTCAGACCTGCTGACTTATCTGTGGAAGTACTGTGGGATAATGCACCTAAAGACCACCCCCTACCATCCCCAGACTAATGGTCTTGGTGAGAGGTTAGACTCTACACTCAAGTCCATGCTATGGGCATTTGCAGACCAATTTAAGAAGGAGTGGGACAAATATCTGCCCCATCTGTCATTTGCTTACAGAGAAGTTCCCCAGGATTCCATGGGTTTTTCACCCTTTGAGTTGCTGTATGGGCATAGGGTGAGAGGACCACTAGAATTAATTTGTCATGAGTGGGAGGGTGAGTGTGAATCTCACCATGAGTCTGCTGTAGGATATGTCCTAAACCTCTGGACAACACTCAGAGAACTCATGGGCTTGGCCCAGGAGAACCTGGCAGAAGCCCAACAGCAGAAAAAGGTCTGGTATGACAGGAATGCTCGAGTTAGAGAGTATGCTGTTTGGCAGCAAGTAATGGTTCTCATTGCTGTCAGACACAACAAGCTGCAGGCAGCTTGGGAGGGACCCTACAAGGTGGTAAGGAAGGTCAGTGATGTTAACTACATGGTGGAACTGCTAATTGTACCATGGTAACATGATGAAACCTTGCCATGATAGGGTGGCCTTGCGCTAAGTATTTGCAGTGGACTGCAGGAGGAGTCTGAGGGAGATCTGGTGACTGATGTCTTCAGTGAGGCTCGGAATGACACTTCAGTGGAAGGGGTAGCAATGTCCCAGCAACTATTTCCTACCCAGGTTTGATAAATCCGAGCAGCATTACAGGAATTTGGGGACATGTTCACTGGGAAACCAGGGTGCACCCAACTGGTGCAGCACCAGGTGGATACAGGATCCCAAATGCCTATTAGGCAGGGCCCCTGATAGAGTGCCTGAGAGAGTCAAACAGACTCTAAGGGAGGAGATACAGGAAATGCTGGAATTAGGGGTAATTCAAGAGTTCAACAGTCCCTGGGCCTCTCCAGTGGTGCTGGTACCAAAGAAGGATGGCAGCACCAGGTTCTGTGTGGACTACAGGAAATTAAATAGTCACACAGAGTCAAAAGCTTACCCCATGCCTAGGACAGATGAAGCCCTAGAGCAGCTGGGTGGGGCTAAGTATCTTACCACCATTGATCTTAGCAAGGGTTACTGGCAGGTGCCCTTGACTCCCCGTGCTAGAGAGAGGTCAGTCTTTGTGACACCTTTTGGTTTGTATGACTTCACAAAGATTCCCTTTGGGAAGAAAAATGCCCCAGCAACTTTAGGGATGCTGGTAGATCATATCCTAGCAGGAGCAGGAGGGTTTGTCCTTGCTTACTGAGACAATACTGCCATCTACAGCCATTCCTGGCAAGAGCACCTTCAGCATGTCAGGGAGGTGCTGGGCAAACTACAGAGGGCAGGGTTGTCCATTAAACCCAGCAAATGTCAGGTGGGTATGGCAGAGGGCTCCTACCTGGGACATAGAGTGGGGATTGGTAAGATCAAGCCAGGACCCGCCAAAGTGGAAGCCATTCAGCCATGGCCTGTACCTATTACCAAAAAGCCAGTGAGGGCATTTTTAGGGACAGCAGGGTACTACTGAAAGTTTACCCCCAGATATAGTACTGTAGCTGCTCCCCTCACAGACCTGACAAGGAAAAACATGCCAGCTAAGGTAGTGTGGACCACATCACGTGAACAGGCACTCCAAAAGCTTAATGAAGCTTTGGGAGGACCCCTGTGTGAGCCAGTCCAGATTACAAGCAAAGAATTTGTTGTGCAGGTGGATGCTTCAAACCATGGGGTGGGGGCTGTATTTAGCCAGATTTCTTCAGATGGAGAAGAGCACCCAGTTGTTTATCTCAGTCATTGGCTCCAACCCAGGTAGGAATGCTACGCAGCTGTAGAAAAGGAATGTCTAGACATAGTGTGGGCACTGCAGAAACGTCATTCTTATCTGTATGAAAAGAAATTCACTGTAGTTACAGATCACAGTCCCCTAACATGGTTACACTGAGCCAACCAGCAAAATGCCAAGTTACTAAGGTGGATCCTAGGGTTGAAGCATATGCTATGTCAGTGCAACACCACAGTGGGATTAGCAATGCCAACGCAGATGGGCTGCCAAGACAGGGAATGGGGTAAGGTATACCCAGATAGACTCAATCCTCTCAAGCAACATTTCTCAAGGGCCATTTGGAAAACTAGCTTGAGTTCTCAGGGGGGAAGAAATGTGAAAAACTGAAGGACTAACAGCCCAGCCATATAGAATTTTGTAAATATTTCTATCTATCTAGAGATAGATAGGAATATAGCCAGATTAGTCTGGCTGTTTTCTATATTTATGTCAGACTGTCCTACAATATTGTTTTAAAGTATTTTCCTGTGATTTCTGAACTCTCTATTATCACTGTGTTGAATTGACGAATTGTAGTGTCTTGTGTTTTTTATTATTTATTCTTAAATATTTAAACCTTTTAACTGTGGCTGGTTTGAGTGTAGAGATATTTAAGCTCTTAAGAGTACTTGCATGTATTTGGTGACACTGTATAGGCCACTCCTAAATAGTCTTCAAATCTTAGTCACACCAATTGGATAGTAATAACATTGCACAGTAGAATTGCACACCCTTTGGTAAGGGCCTTTATAGTAGCTGATAAGGGTGGTTGGTGGCAGTCAGTACTACCTTATAGTCTGGGCAGAAGGGGGCATAGCTGGAGAACCTGTGCCAGCTTTCCCCTGGAGTGTCTGTGTGTTTGCATATAACTCATATCTCAAAGTGTGTGTGTGTCAGCTACTTGGGCAGTGACATGAAGCACTGGTTGGACAGAGAGGGTGCTGGAGGTTTTGGCTTGACCACTCAGCTGAGATCTGTACCCTATAGCTGTGCCAGTGGGGAGTCTTATTGGGTATCTGGAGAGAAAGGGAGAAAACAGCCCCAGACTGACTTTGATCTCTGTGTGCTCTTAAGGGAAATTGTACTTTACTGTGTGTGTACCTATTATTCTCCCAATGTGGACGCCCCTCACTGGTGCTAGTGGTGAGGATTGAGGCTACTTGATTACTGGCCCAGTGCACGGGCATCACAGCTGCCAACATCCCTTGATGCCTGGGGTGTGGGGGATAAGTGTGCACCATGATCCACTGTATTGGCCAACGTCTGTCTTAACGCAATATCCTGTTACTGACTATTGGGTTAAGCAAACAAAGGAACAGTGTCTGTGAAAGAGGAAGGTGATATACATGTCATGTTACCTGTGCCTGACAGTGTCACTTTGTATACAGATTACACCAGGCTGTGGCAACCATCATTATCAAGTTCAGATATTTTCCCCAACATCAGGCAGGTCAACATCCACAGTGATGGACCCAAACATGTTGCACCTGTGAAAATAAACAGAAGACCCAAGTGTATCACTGCTACTTTGTGACAGAAACCACTGAGGCTACAGCTGTAAAACGGAGTAATATGAACAAATATAGGCCACTTACTTCATGCAGACTGATGTACCACCAGAAAAACCTGATGTGCTTGTAAGAATAAAATGAACCTATTCAAAATGGGCCTGATTCTGCCTCAAGCATATTGCACTACATGATATCTGTGTAAGGGAATACCCACTTGAAGCATTACCCACTGACACCTATGGTATGGGTGAAGCTTGGCACCCATGACAAGTCCTCCAGTGAGTATGAGGAAGCAGCCTAGACCCCAAGACAGAGATGCCAGGAACTCATCTGTGTTTCTAAGGAATGACTGTATAGCTGGACTCCAACCTATGGCCATCTGCTCCTGTGCAAGGCAGGTTTCCTTCTTAATTCCATGATAAATCCTGTCTATATCCCTACAGTGTATTTGATCTTGGGATCTGTTATGGCCACAGACATTTACCTGGGCATCAAAGTCCTGCCAGACATATTCATGGAAGGCCTATTCAGTCTTGTCAATAAAGAGATCCAGATGCCATTTTTATAGAGGGCCTGCAGCAAGATGTCAGACTCTGCCTGGAAGAACTTTTCCATTGTCTTCCTCTCATTTGGAACCATCATGCTATGTAAATGTGAGGATAGCTGTTGGCCTGTGATATCCACCAAACCTCCATAACCATATCCCACTAGACTATCAGCAGGTATCACAAACTGTGCACCACCTGACCCACACAGAGAGTTGCAGTCCATCTCTATAGCAGATGGTAAGCATGCCTCAAGTACATTGCATTACACAGCACTTTGACTAGATCTCTGTATCCTGACATGCGTTCCATGTGTCATGGTCCCACAACATCACAAATATGACCTCTACCACACCTGAGGAAGACTTCACTTATGTTTCCTGTACAGCTATGTTCCCCTGTACTCAATCTGTCCCACTTGGGGATGAATTACAGCCTATATTACCTTTTTATCTGCATGCCTTTAGATGTCTCCCACCCACACAATGACACACACTGTCAATCAAACCATTGTCCACTGCTTTGTGCTCCTGGCCAGAATATGAGGTTGATGCCCACAGCAATCCATTCTTCTCTGTGTGTGACTAACTCCTCATGTGATGGCCTACAGAAAGGTGGTTCACACACATTTGTAGACCCCCCATACTCCTCCAAGTCAGACTAGCATTTTACAGATTTTTACACCTCAGACCACATAATTGCAATATGGTCCCCCAAAAAGCAACAAAGAAACACATTTTGTGAAGGACTTCACCCGAACACCAAACAAATGACAAATGTTGAAAAGTACAATTGTTGTGTCTTTCGGCTTTTCCCGGTTAGGGGTCGCCATAGCGTAGCTCCGGTCCGCTAATGATTGGCAGTAGATTTTTCACGAATGCCGAGGTGCCAGCTCGACGTTCAACCTTCAACGAAGGCATGCCCATTACGCATGTCTTTCAAACGCCCACCCAACCGCGGGGAGGACATGCAGACTCCACACAAAAGGCAATCCCCGCACTCCAGCCGAGAATCGAACGGGAGAACCTCTTGCTGTGAAGAAACAATGCTATCGCTGCACTACCGCGGATAAATGTTGAAAAGTACAGTACCCCCCATTAAAACACTAGAGGGCCACAGATGAAATGATTACTTTCCATTCCCCAAACAACAGAAAGAGAGACAGAGAGAGAGAGAGACAGAGACAGAGAGAGAGAGAGACAGAACATTTCCTAAAACAATCCCTCACCCCATGATATCACAACAGTTTAAGATGTTCTGAAAAGAATGGCCAGTGCTGTATACAACAGTAGATACACATGCTGAAAACATTTCCTTCCACTTACAAGTAAATCTGGGTAAACACATTTTAAAAAGGCAGCCAACCCCTAACCCAACCAACAAAAGGGAGATACATTGTCAACTTCAGATCCCCTACACCACCACCACACACACATACATTCCACACATCCCAGAGGAACAGTTTGACAAGTACATATTCCCACACAAAAAAAAAGAAACTGTAGCCAGCAACCATTCCATTCTTTGTAAAATGCCTGTATGCCCTAGTCCCCACCACAAGCATACCTTGTGTTTTTATTGAGTAAATATCTTGACAGTACACTTTATAGCCTAGTAACAACTCCCCCTGTAACCCCTACCTCCATTCAGCAGTCAGTTATTGATAGCACCCCTCCCCCAAAGAAACTATACCAGTAGAACAGCAGATAGTATATTCGTACAATTATCAAACATGCAGGCAGTATTCCCTGAACTCTTACCTTAACTGTAGAAGATACGATCATCCTAAATTGTGTGTGGGGGGGTTGTCTCTACTTCCTTTGCTTGTGGTTAGCAAATTCAGTAGAGTGATGAGCTCTACCATGGTCACAGCTCTTTTTATAGTGCAGTTTCATGACTTATAGCACAACAATTATTATAATAAGGCAATTACATGGAAATGTCTGTAAATCACACTTTTTATAATGTACATTGGACCAAGGCTGGTGGTGCATTACACATCTGTGAGCAGGTTGCTTTCTCCAGTAGGCACATGAATATATTAAATGTTTGTCATGGTCTTTAGAGATGCCAAAGTGCAAAAATAAAATACTATGTGGGCTGTTAATGAGCTACACACATGCATATCATCATGCAGTGCATATCCAGACACCACCTTGCCATGCCATGCATTTACATGCCACCATATGTTGCCATCCCACACTGTCATGTTGTCTTTGTGCCTGTCTATGCACTTGTTGGCAGAAAAGTGTCAGTCTAGACTGTGACCTGTGAAATGGTCATGGTTTCCAAGGACACTGAATGTGGCAGAGCTCTCAGGTGGTGCTCTGAAGAGACCAAGATATTTGTGTACTTAACTAGGAGCAGCTGTATATGGTGAATGGCTGGCACTGTCTTGTCATGGTGATGACTGCTGTAGCAGGCATCACCTGCTCAGGTGAGCAGTGCAGGCCCCACTACAGTGAATAAAGTGACCTTCCTCACCAAAAAGAATAGTTTTAGGAAAGTTTTCATGAGTTTTACACCAAGCATAAATTACAAGTGCATTTCACTATACCACAGTAGTAACTTCCAGACCTACTGCAGGACTTGCAATTCATATGCATTTACATTTTCTTTCATATTGTTCAGCTTCTGAGTTGATCTAAGAAAATACGCTCCCCTTTTAAAGGCATGTGGGCCATCTCTCCAGATGCAGGGTTAAGTATGCATCTCTAATAGTGTACCAGTATGTAGATATCATAGCAGGTTTACTATCATAAGCTCGAAGCATACAACCGTGAATGGTGGTTTCCACGATGCATATCCTCGACTCATAAATATTAAGTAGGTCCAAACATTGACACAGCAACATCGACAACATTCAGTCCATATTAATGTTGTCAGCTGCCGTTGCCAACCATGCTTTGTGTCCATGCCTTGTGTACATCCTTCTTAACAGACATACACATGAACGTCAACATTCCGACTGTTGCTCCTACCATGTTCGAGGTGCAGCCTGTCATGTAACAGAATTTCAACATTTTGATTGTAAACCATCATAGCAACAGGTTTGTATAATAGTATGTTGTAGTTACCAATGACACTGACTTCCAGCAGGGCTATTCACCTTCATACACACCTACACTGTACAAGTAGACCACCATGCTGACCCACTCACCCATCCTATATGAAGTACCAACACTATCACAGAAGGGAAACACTCTTTTCACTGTTTGCCCTCCCAAAATGCTGTGTGGAGCTCTCAACAACTCACCTATGGATTTGACTTCCTATATTGTTAAAATAATGAGGATAGCCATTTGATAACTAGGTAGACCCACTGAACCCACAATCCCTTTTCAGGGATGACCCAGTAGCAATGTCTGATTAAGTCACTTGCTCAAGGTCACACAGTAAGCAAATGAGGACTGAGAGAATTAAACCCTGTAGCACAGGAGCAACAATTGGCAGCCTTAACCCTCTGTGCCAACTGGCAGATTATTTTATTTTATTTTATTCTATTTGCATTTGTTTTCCAAGACCTTTTGTCAGACTCAGCCTGGGAGTGGTGCCTGGTTAACTGATTTACTCACAGTCACACAGTTAGGCAATGGAGGCTTAGGGAATCAAACTTGCACCCCTGGACAACAGGAAATGGCTCATCCACTGCCAAAGATGTCTACTGCCATAGCCCTGCCATTCCTACAGAATAAACCAGTTGGATTGCCTAGCATAATGCTTATAGTGAAACATCCAAGCACCATGGTGATGGCACTTTTACATTACATAACCGAAGCATGATACCTTTTCACACTCTCTGTCTTGTACTACTGCCTGGCATGTGTAGTAAGACTGTACTACTGACCACTAACTGCTGCCTATTTTTAGATAACTGGTTTGCAGACACTGCTGTGATCCTCATGTTGCCCTATGCCATCTATAATCTAGGCCATGCTTGCCATGACCTTCCTTGCCTCTTAGCCAAACAATGTTGCAGTAGAACTGACCTGTACCACTTTCCATGGTCCCTACTGTCTCCCATTGCATCACCTGTACTGTATTCTCACATGGACACAGTGGAACTGGTTAAGATCACTGTCCTCCTGGCCTTGTGACCCACTTCCTGATATTACTCCTTACCCTGTAGTCTGCCAAGTGAGATATATATCCTTCACATTCTCATTGCATGACTAATAATATTCTTCTTCTCCAGATGCTTTTATGCCATATAGTGTTATACAGACTTGCTAATGTTTCTCTCTTTGTCCTGTATTCTTCTTACATTTATTTCTTGTCATTTATGTTACTGTTTTATGCAGTGCCAGTCATAGCTGTGCTTATGGTGTGGCAGCAGTCACCTCACTGTTGGCCTGCCCTGCCTTCCCTTACTAGGTCTCCTGCTGCCTCCTTGGTTTACCACAAGACAATAAAAGGATAAATGGCAGTATCTGGTTCATAACTTTGGGCCATGCTAGACATAACAGAGTAATAATGACGCATGCAGAACTACAATCAGGCTATGCTACACCAGAAGAGGCACCCTGAAGGGTTACATTTTGGCCTCTGGTGGTCTGTCACCTTTGTGGCCCTGATGCAGACTGCCATTATGACATCTTGATCTGTACCATCATTCCTCACAGTACTATAGTGTGAGAATTGTGATTACACCATCTGGTATTATAAATATATGTCTTAACAGCACAAATTCAGATTGGCTGGCATGGTTCAAAATCCAGCTATACAGTAACATGCTTTTGTGTAAGAACAGCACCTTGATACTTCTTAAACATGTGCAACACTAGCCACCTTAATCACTTCAAGCAGAGGTTTTTATTTTACATTTCCACTCAACTCAATCAGTGTCTAGATAACCTATGACTAGTTTGCTTTTCAGATATTTAAAACCAAGCCATTTAAATCAGCAGTGTGTGATGCTTTTCAAGAAATCTGCATTGTTCTTTTGATTGAAATTGTGTTTAGATTTGTTTTCTTTTACATCAGCGCCCTTTATTGAGCTTAAATATATACATTTTATTGTATTACATTATACTTACTTACCCAAGCCAGACTAAATATAAAGACTGTTATCTAGACATTCAACAACACTTTTAAGTTTGTAGTAACATCTTAGCTGAATGACTGTATTTATGTTGGTATTATAACAGTGTACACACCAAATAACCTGTTCTACAAAACCTCAAATCTCTGTAGCTGCTAGGTTATAGATGTGCCATGTATTTTCCCTATAGTTAGGGAATTGATTATCATAATATCAATTAGACAAATTACATAATAACAGATAATTGTTAAATACTAAATGAGAATGCACATAAGATTATAAAACATCTTTTCAGAGCTGGATTAACAATTCATTGAAAATATTACAATCTTGTAAAATGGTACTAGTTTAGTTTTTTCTTCCTATTATTCTCCAAACCTGCCTGGATACTTACTTCCCATCATCCACTGCCTACATTAGCAATATACATGCAGTTCATACACATCTACAAATGACTGACACACTGGACTAAGACTGAAGGTACTAAGGCAGGTATATCTATTTATTTTTCTCAACTGGTTCTCACTTGCAAAATGGTCAGGCAGCTATAACAACATACCTGCATTTGCACACAGGATAGGGCTAATGGGCTTCCAGGTCAGGCCCAGGGTCTGTTGTGTTTCGTTCATTACTCTTATTATTCTTCAAACTTTCACTCCCAGCATCACATGTAAGATTTCAGCCTTTCTTCCCATGGAGTCAACTGCAAATGGTACTCAGTTTCAAGACAAAATTTAGGAATTCTAAAAAAAATTTAGGGAAAAGGCAAAAATGCACTCATGACATACATGCTCTATAATTAAGAAATGTCATTGTAAATTATAAGTTTACCTTTTTACTTATTTTATAATAGATTAAAGTATGGTGAAATGTAAGATGCCCTTCATCAATGAAAAATAACGTATGAGAGTAAATATACTGTGTTTTAGGAAAAAGTGTAGTCAGTTATGATGTGTAATAGATTATCAATACATTACCTACCATGGTGTCAACATCTGTCTCTAGACTAATCTTAAGATGTATAAACTTTACTATAAGTTAATAAAAGACAGATCATGAAAATTTGTACTATATTTTTCAGAAGAAGGCCAGAGAGCTGACATCTGTTGGCTACAGGAAATCCAGGCAGCACAACCAGCAATCTGTATCTGAAATGTGAAAGAAGCAGAAGGCAGCAGAGGTTACACTCCAGGTGAAAGCAGACTATTAGGTAGCTAAGATTGGATTTCTTATTCTCTCAGAAGAAAACACACAGTGAAGGAATCTCTTCTTCAACGATAGCTCAAGTACAGAAAGACTGAATATAGAATTACTTCTAGATATTACACAAAGTGCTATATTGAGAACCATTATTTATTAATGCATTCTGAAAGAGAAAGCCAGTCTTGAATTCTGCTTAGGGGGGAGGACTTTACATTGCAGTCCAATAAAACATTCTCCGCATACAGCATCCATCATCTGATATCTTTTTTCAAACAGAAAGGGATGCTATTACATTAGAGAAAACTTATCTGCAACAAAGGCACATGATGAGAAATTTCATATGCGAAGGGACTTGAAACAAAACATAGATCCTGACAAAATGACTGATTTTGAGAAATGCACATAATTATTTCTGAGGTAATAATTAGTTGTGTAGGATCACAGAATTCAACTTCATTTTCTGTACACTGCACAGCTATTACAGCAGTTTATTATCAAGAAAGGCGAAACCTAGTCTGTGTTAGCAGCTAGTTAATCAATAAACACTATTTTCTGAAGGGAGAATCACTCCATCATTCTTATGTTTGAAGTTATTTATCATGTAATCCTGCTTTCTTTCTGGAATAGATGTATGAAAGCTAGTTGACAAAAGATAGATGAGAAAACCAGGGCCACCCATGGAAATCAGTAATAGCTGAGATATAAAGGGCATCCTAACATAATGTTCTATTATATATCGCAACAAGCATCTGTCAGTGCTGCGTGTTAAGTTGAACTGTAGATGGAGTGTAGCAGGTGTCGAAAGATTTGTAATCAATAAAATTAGTAACTACAAGGTAAAGAAAAAATAGAAAAGAAGTTAATAATTACGTAGTACATTCCACATTTTTTTTATGTAGTGACAGCTTGAAGGGGGATCGGTTATTAAGATAACAAATGGGATGCATGTCAGCATCTAAACTTAAGGACATGCTGCATGCCAACCATTATACAAATGTTGATTTTACATAATTTTATATGCAGGTATACTGTGCAGTAATCTGGTATACAGAATTAATTTTATTATGGTCTATTAATCAATTGACCATTTTTTTCAGATCTGTAGACTGAAATATTAGTCAGAAGGCATAGGGATACTAAGGTACTAGGGTAATTTCTGTGTTAGGGAGACAATGCTTGCTGTTGGGCAGTGCTCAGAGATTGTTTACACCTCATAATTGCAGTCATTAACACTGTACATTTTAAAATATAGGTTTTATGAAGTTTACTTTTAATATTTTTAAAATATGCAGATAATACCCAATTAATGAAGTAGTACGTCTATAAACTGTTATCTAAGAAGTTGATAGTAAAATTGTAAATCTTGCTTCTGCAACATGTTTCCAGACAACAGTCATCTTGAATGTATCCTTTTCTTTGTAACAGATGTCATGAGGGCCCTGGTGCAATAATTTCCTAAAGTTAAGGTACAAGTCCTCACATTAAGATCTCCCGGTACCATTCATCACAATTAATCGGTGACATAACTATACTTAAACTACAAGAAATCTTTTTTATCTACCTCTTTTGCTGCTATAATCAATAGTCCTGGTAAACTGGAGTGCAAGCATATTTTTGCAGTGGTTGACTCTTAATTAATTCCACCTGCTAAACATGTGTTCAATGTGGTAGTATGCCCCAAACCAAATCCCAGTGCATGGCACTCTGTTTTTATTGCAGAATACATATTTTAACCTAAATAAAAGTAGTTTCTAGCACAGAATATATATTTTCCTACCTAGGTTCCTATACTGTTTATCCCTACACTCTAATGGGCTCATACTCATAGGTAAGTACTAGGCTAGCTCCCCTTGTGGGCCATTTTAAGCCTAGCTGATTTCCCTTCATAGTAAGCATCAAACTTTCTATCTTGTGTCTGTGAGATAAACACCTTAATCATTATACTAACCCCCAGCCATTATGTCACCCCTTTAGTAATATATTTTACTAAAGGCTCCTCTTCTATCTTCTTACCCCAACCTTTTTCACTTTAACATAAAACTTTTAGACTACAGATAGAACACTTTTTAGCAGAGCAGGTGAAACCTGACTTCATTTTACCTTTTGTTCACCATCAATATGGCTGAATAAGTATAGCAGATAGTAAATATTCCTTAGGACTCCCACTAACCTTATAAAGTGAAAATAGCTCATAATCTAATTATACACTGTATATTACTACCAGTTTCCCAACTTTCTCTTCTATTAACCAAGCTCCTTTCTCATTAATAGGTCAAGAACAGGGGAAAAACAATCTCCTTAAAGGACCCTCAGTTTCCAGCGAGCAGAACTCAGTTTAACCTAATTTTATGGTGTTTTATATACCTCACTAAAATGTAAGTGCTCCTGTTGTGCATTCAAAGCCCATAAGCAGAAAACTAAATATTCTTTAAACCGAGTGCCTTCAATGGCCTAGAGCCTTTTATTTCTTGCATTAACATCTTACACTTGATTGTTTACCCCACCTCACTACTTAACCCATATAGTGAATGCTACTCACCACATTTAGGTAGTGTAGCTGTTCATAGGTTCATAGGTTCATACTAGGCTATCTGCCCTGGGGCAATTATAAGCCTAGCCCGATTCTGTATGGCTTACGCCACCCCTTGATTTGAGTATACTGTGCCCTTTTTAAAGTTTAGTTTACTGTGCCTCTGTCTAATAGTGACACAGGAGTAATCCCTGGGACAAACCTACGATCCCCCATCCACCTATCGAGATTCTTCTTGAAGAGATTCAGTGAGGTGCTCTGCCTCACATGAACTGGAATTCTATTCCAGAGCGAAGGGAGCCTCTGGGTTATGAACCTGTCCCTCCAGCAAGTTCTATTTATTTCTGTGCTGAGGTTCAAGTCCCTCGAGCGTGTGGTTCTAAGGGATTTAGATTTACTGAGGTGGAGCATGTCCATTAATTCTGGATTTGACATAGCTTTGTATGTCAGGCATAGATCGCCTCGAAGTAGGCGGTATGCAACTGAGTAGAGCTGGAGTTTTTTTAACCGAGCAGCATATGGCATCTGTTTGAGACCCTTGATCCTCTTGGTGAGATACTTTTGAGGTCTTTCTAATTGCTGCAGGTGTCGGGTAAGGTACATCCCAAAAGGGGCATTGTATTCTATGATGGGCCTGATGAGGGATGAATAAAGGGGCACGATTATTTTTCTTTATTAATAAATTATGCTTTACAGTGGTTATAAAAAGTTTTCATACCCCCGTTAAAATGCCAGGTTTTTGTGATATAAAATATGAGACTACAATAAATCATTTCAAAACTTTTTCGACCTTTAATGTGACCTATAACCTGTACAATTCAATTGAAAAACAAACAAATTTGTTAGGGGAAAAAATATAAAAAATAAAAAAATGTACAATAAGCTGGTTGCATAAGTGTGCACACTCTTAAACTAATACTTTGTTGAAGCACCTTTTCATCTAATTACAACATTCAGTCTTCTTGGGTACACACCTGCCATCAATTAAAGAGACTCTGATTAACCCCAAATAAAGTTTGGGTGTCCTGGTAGAATTTTTCTGACATTTACTCAGTTGCCTGCTACAGCAAAAGCCATGGTTCACAGAGAGCTTACAAAGCATCAAAGGGATCTCATTGTTGAAAGGTATCAGTCAGGAGAAGGGTACAAAAAAATTTCCACAGCATTGGATATACCATGGAACACAGTGAAGACAGTCATCACAAAGTGGAGAAAATATGGGACAACAGTGATGTTGCAAAGAACTGGACGTACCTCCAAAATTGATGAAAAGACAAGTTAGGGAGGCTGCCAAGAGACCTACAGCAACACTGAAGAAGCTGCAGGAATTTCTGGCAAGTACTGGTTGTGTACTACATGTGACAACAATCTCCCATATTCTCCATATGTCTGGACTATGGGGTAGGGTTGCAAGATGGAAGCCTTTTCTTACACAGAAAAACATCCAGTCTCATCTAAAATTTGTAAAACAATACATCAAGTCTCCCAAAAGCATATGGGAAAATGTGTTATGGTCTGATGAGACCAAGAATGAACTTTTTGGCCACAATTCCAAAAAGTACGTTTGCCACAAAAACACTTCACATCACCAAAAGAACATCCCCATGGTGAAGCATGGTGGTGGCAGTATCATGCTTTGAGGTTGCTTTTCTTCAGTTGGAACTGGGACTTTAGTCAAGTTGGAGGGAATTATGAATAGTTCCAAATACCAGTCACTTTTGGCCCAAAACCTTCAGGCATCTGCTAGAAAGCTGAAGATGAAGATGAATTTCACCTTTAAACACAACAATGACCCCAAGCATGCATCCAAATCAAGAAAAGAATGGCTTCACCAGAAGAAAATTAAAGTTTTGGAATGGCTCAGCCAGAGCCCAGACCTAAATCCAATAGAAAATCTGTGGGGTGACCTGAAGAGGGCTGTGCACAAGAGATGCCCACACAATCTAACAAATTTGGTGTGCTTTTGCAAGGAAGAGTGGGCAAATATTGTCAAGTCAAGATGTGCCATGCTGATAGACTCCTACCTGAAAAGACTGAATTATGTAATTAAATCAAAAGGTGCTTCAACAAAGTATTAGTTTAAGGGTGTGCATACTTATGCAACCAGCTTATTGTACATTTTTTTATTTTTTATATTTCTCTAACAGATTTGTTTGTTTTTCAGTTGAATTGTACAGGTTATAGGTCACATTAAAGGTGGTTAAAGTATTGAAATGATTTATTGTAGTCTCATTTTTTTATAGCACAAAAACATGGCATTTTAACAGGGGTGTGTAAACTTTTTATATTCACTGTATATGATCTGGGATTTGTTTTGTTGTTTTCTAAATCTATACATCTTAGCCACACACACTGAACCCTACATTCACATCTACAGTACTTTGATTGTTTTTTTTTTGTGTGTGTGTGTCTGTGTGCTTTGCAGCAGGCTAGTCTCACTCCTCGCAGCAGCACTACATGCAGCTTTGTTGTGCTCCTCACACTACCCCCGCCCTCACCCACCCTACACTTCCTTTAAGTTAGACACTTCTAGCCACATTGCCATTGCCTTAACAACTCTTCTTACTCCAATGACAAATCTAGACACATTAGCTAAATCTAATCCCCTCTATCCTTCATAGGTTCATAGGTAGGTACTAGGCTATCTGCCCGAGGGCATTTATAAGCCTAGCCAGCTTTCACCGCCCCATTGATTAATTAACTGAGCCTCTGTCAAGAAGAGCCAATGAAGTGATCCCAAGGGTGTATTTTCTGTTACCCATCCACTCGTCAAGGTTTCTCTTGAAGAGTGTTAGTGTGGGGCTCTGCCTAATGTAGTTAGGAATTTTGATCCAAAGCATGGGGAGTCTCTGTGACAGGAATCTATCCCTCCAGCATGTTCTATTTATTGTTGTGGTGAGGTTTAGCTCACTAGAGCGAGTGGCTCGCAGTGACTTGGATTTCTTTAGGTGGAGCATGTACATCAATTCTGAGTTGGACATGGCTTTGTAAGTCAGGCAGAGATCACCTCTGAGTAAGCGATATGCCACTGAGTATAGCCGGAGTTTTTCCAGTCGGGTTGCATAGGACATATGTTTGAGGCCAGTAATCCTTTTGGTGAGGTACTTTTGTGGTCTTTCCAGCTGTTGGAAGTATCTTGTGAGGTACATTCCAAATGGGGCATTGTACTCTATGATGGGTCTGAAGAGTGACGAGTAGAGGGGCACTATAACCTCTTTATTTCTAGATGCGAACCCTTTAGTAATTAGATGGGCTACATAGAAGGATTTCCTAACTACTTTGGCAATATGATTGTCAAAGGAGAGATTACTATCTACCTGAGTCCCCAGATCTCTTATTACCTCTTCTGTATTAAGGGGCTGCCACCTATGTGGTAATTCGTAGGTGTTTTGTTTTTCCCAAACTGGATGACTATGCATTTTTTGGCATTTAGCTTGAGACCGTAACTTTGACACCAGGTGTCCGTCTCAGTAAGGCCCTTTTGTAGAATGTCCGTGTCAGCCGGAGAGTCAATTATGGCTCCCAGTTTGCAGTCATCGGTGAACTTGGTTAGCCATAGTCCTCCTGTGTTTGCCTGTACTTCTAAGAAGTATATGCCGAACAGTAGGGGTCCCAGGACCAAGCCTTGCGGGACACCACTTGTGACTGGCTTAGAGTCGGACTTGGAGCTCGCTATTCTTACCGTGTGAGTTCTGTCTGTAAGCCAGTTGGCAACTCATCTCATGAGGTAGGGGTTTATGTTCAAGCTGGTGAGTTTTTCTATAATTCTTGAGTGGGGAATGGTGTCAAAAGTCTTGGCGAAGTCAAGGTAGGCTGTGTGAACCACCTTCCCCTCATCTATGGCCTTGGTGACTGTCGCAAAGAAGTCAACCAGGTTTAGCAGGCATGATATGCCCTTAACAAAGCCGAACTGGGTCAGGTCAAGTGTTTGTAGGTTCCCAATGTCTTTGTTAATGAGTTCTATGATGATGCGCTCCATAGCCTTGCAGACCAGGCTAGTCAGCCTTATGGGTCGATAGTTACCAAGGTCAGTTGTGGCCCCTCCTTTGTGGAGTGGAATAACCATTGCTGTGCACCATTCTATGGGCATGTAGCCTGTGGAGAGGCTGAGGTTGAACAGTGTGTTTAGGTGGGGGGTTATTTCGTTCTGTAGTTTGTGCAAGACGCAGCTTGGGACACCATCTGACCCCATTGATGCTGTGCTTTTGGCTTTTGAAAGGGCTGTTTTCACCTGTGCATCTGTGATTTCTGGGACACTACACTTTTCCGGTATTGTTGTGGGCCCTTTTGAGGGTGAGAGGGGGGTGAAGTTTGCACTGAATCTATCTGCCAGGATGTTGGCAATATCAGTAGGTTCAGTATATTTTGTGCTATTTTGCACTAGCTCAGAGCATATCTGTGAGTTGCCACTTAGATTCTTGACATAGCTAAAGAAGGCTTTGTGGTTATCTTTCAAATCCTTGGCTACTTTTCTTTCGAAGTTAGCCTTGGATGATTTTATGAGGGACCTTAGTTTCTTACTGATACTGATCAGGGATGTCTTTCCTTCTCGGGATTTGTTTTTTTTTCTGAACTAGTTTCCTCCTTCTATTGTATAGCCTGTTTATGGCAGGGATCCACCAGACTGGTTTCCTTCTCTTAGGGGAGTGAGTCTTGGTTTTTGCTAGGGATTGCATGATCCATGCATCCTTATAGGTGCTCATAGAGTACATTTGTAAAGGTTCCTGCATCTTGGACACTGTTATCCTTTAGTGTGGGGGAAGTGAAACTTACCACCTCTCTTAAGTAAGGTGAAGTTTGCTATAGAAAAGTTTTTCACTGTGGTTTCCTCAGTTGAGGGTGGTGGTGTGGTGTGGACGTTTATGGTCTGATCTAACCAATGACGGGTTGACCTCCGGTGTGGAACACCTGTCGCCCATGTTGGTGATGACCAGGTCCAATATGTTTTCACCTCTGGTAGGGGAGTTTACCAGCTGATCCAGGGCATTTGAGTTGATAAATTCCAGGAAGCGCAGGACCTGGGAGTTTGTACTTGAGTAGTTTTCCCAGTTAACGGTAGGTTTATTGAAATCACCCAATATCAGGGTGTTTGGTAGGACCTTCATGTTTTCCAGTGTCTCCAGAAAGGCGGAGTGGTGGTCCTGGGTCATGGAGGCTGATCTGTAGCAGGCCACAATTTGCATTGCAGATTTGCCCAATGTAAGTTGCACATGGATGATCTCAGAGGTATCATGCTGTGCCACTAACCTGAAGGTGTAGGTATCCTTGATAAATATGGATACACCCCCTCCTTTTGTGTTTTGGTCCATGTTCTGTGGCCGAAATGTGTGGTATGAGTTGTAGCCCGGTAGTGCTGGAGTGCTCTGTGGAGCCTTGAACCAGGTTTCAGTTACTGCACAGATGTCGATGTTCTCCATACTGAGGAGTGCTTTGAGCATGTGCATTTTGAGATTTAAACTCCTGGTGTTGAGTAGCATAACCCTCATTGTTTTATTTGTGCTGTTTACGGAGGTGGGTTTGACTTTTGAGCCTTGGGGCAGCAACAGCCTTGGCCAGTATTTGAAAGCCTAGGGGTGACAGGTGCAAGCCGTCTCTTGTGAAGCAACAAGGCTTGTTAAGCATGTCGTCCCAGGCTGACAGACACTGGATCCCCTTTGAATGATACCAGAAGCTTAGCCAATTGTTGAAATTGATCATTTTTTTCTTTATACTGCAGTATCATTCTTGGTGAGGGCAGGATGCTACTCAGGGTCAGGGTCATACCCGCCTGGGCTACATGATCAGAGAGCTCTTCCATGTCTCTTTTCATATAGTCCAGGGAGGTACGTCTCAGGTTATTCACACCAACATGAACAATGTCAGAGTCATATTTGTACTTGTTCTGGAGTGACCTGAGTGCTTGTGTTATGTGGTGGATTCTGGCTCCTGACAGGCAGCTAACAGTAACCTTCTCCTTGTCCAGCCTAGTGAGTGGGACATCAGTGTGCCTGACTATAGAGTCACCTATTACTAGTGTGTTAGGTATGTTATTTCACCTTAAGGGCTGTGATTGTGCGGCACACTGATTTTGTGTTTTATGTGTTGTCTGGTTTGTGAAGGGAGGTGCAGGTTTTTAGGGTGTCTGCTTTGGAGGTCTCTGATGCTTTTGCAGGTTTTTATTTAGAGCCTCCAAGTATGATTTTGTGTATTTATGTGTATTTTTTGCCAGTGCTGGTTTAGTATGTCTATGTGAGCCTGGAGGAGTGGTGCAAGTGTTAACCTTCTCCTCATGACTGCCTGCTCCAGTCTTGGGTGGAGAGAGCTTAGCCTCCAATTTAGCTATATAATTGCATCTTTCATATGTTAATGTTTTGTGGTAGGAGGAGAGGGTTGTCTGTGTACATGAGTCAGTTGTAACATTGCCTCAGGATACCCAGGTTCACCAGCTGGACTGGAGAGCATACCTGAAATTTCCCTTTGGTCATGCCTTAATTGTAGGTGAGCTCCTTAGTCACTTGGCTGGTGGGGGGTGAATAATAAGCCTTGCCCTGCTGGGCAATCAAGTGTTGGGGCATATTAGTGATTGCTATTAGGTCTGAGCAAGTGCTGGACTGTAGGATGCTTTTTAAGTGCTCAGGTTGAGAGTTACACTACTTTCAAGGGAAAAACTGAAGAGGAGACATGGTGGAGCCAGGAATAAATTAGCCCTAGCTAACCAGCGTTGCCCGGACGTGCAAAATCATGCAAACATGGTTTTTACAGCAGGGAAATGAAAGAGACAGAAATTAGCCCAAAATGGCCTACAAGCTACTAACTTCTGGGCTGGAACCACTCCTCCATGGACATATGGCTGCTCAAAGCTCCCTCTCTCACAGGTGAACAGAGAAACCTCCTTCTATCCAAGTAAGGTATGGGCAACTCAGAAACTTGTAACACAGCCCTGAATTCAGCACTAGCCTGAAAACTGGACTATACTAACTTAGAAAGGTGGGAAACAAGGAAAAAAAAATTTTTGAAAAAATAAGGCAAAAACAGTAAAAAATACACTTAAAGCAGTTTTAAATGACTACAAACAGTAAAGAAATACACTTAAAACAGCTTTAGATGACTACAAGCAATCAGAAAAGGCTTTTAAACAAATTACCCAATTAACCAGTAAAAAAATCTCAAAACTGAGCCCTATATCTGTAGTCTTCAATCAGACAAGTTCTAACTGCACACTCCTGCCACTGGGGTGCAGGGGAACCTTCTCCAAAAAAGAAGGCCTGGATTAGTGCTCAAGTTATACAAACAAAGCTAGATTCAGCAGGCCTGAATCTAGTTTATGCGACAGCAAACAAGGCACACAAATTTCAGTAAGAAACAGTTCAAATATGCAGGCATTATAAGCCTCTAACCAGAAATTCCCAGCTCAGAAGGGCAGAGTCCAGCCTCTCCTCCCACAAAAGTGCAGACCACAAACCTTCTTAATGTAAAATGACTGGCCTGAAGCCCAAGTACTTAAACCAAAACTAATACACTTTTAGAATAACAGACACTGAGCCTTCAATCAGCAGTTCCCAACTTAGAAGGATGTAAGCTACCTCTCCTGCCACAACAGTGCAGACCACAAACCTTCTTAATGTAAAACAACTGGTCTGAAGTCCAAGTGCTTAAACCAAAAGGCTTAGAATGATAGTTACACCAAGAAGTAATAAATGCAATTGAGTACTTTTAAAATGATGCAAAAGCAAAATAAAGTAGGAAGAAACACAAATACAGTAAAAGCAGATGAATAAAGTGCACTTTTTTTTTTTGAGTGAGCAAATGAGATGGGCCCAGGAGGAGTATCCAAATGCAAATTTACAAGACGGGCAGGCAGTTTCAAAGCCACCAAGAGTAACACCAAAACAAAAGCGGGGGAGGGGGACTAACTGAAAAAACAGAGCCACAACGTCCAGCTAGGTAGTATTCAATGCAACACAAATAAATCAATTTAAATGCTGTATTATTTGAAAAAAAGTGTAGATAAAGATTTACTTAAATTCCCTTATACATCCAGTTGATTGCAGGTAGGTCTTCGCCGGCCAAAGCTCAGAGTTTAAGTAGAAAATAATTTAAAATGTACCACTTATATAAGGCAGAAACCGAATATCAATGAAGTGAAACTATCCCCACTTATCACTAGCTATGCAGGAATTCTAACAAGCACTAAATTCTAACAAGCATTAACTGAAAAAACAGAGCCACAACTTCCAGCTAGATAGTATTCAATGCAACACAAATAAATCAATTTAAATGCTGTATTATTTGAAAAAAGTGCAGATAAAGATTTACTTAAATTCACTTATACGTCCAGTTGATTGCAGGTAGGTCTTAGCCGGCCTAAGCTCAGAGTTTACTATTCTTACGCTATAGAAATCTTTAACAAATAACTGCAGCTCCACCAAAAACTAATATCTGTGTAAAAAAACACTTATCAACCATCAATTCCTCCTCCAAAATTCAATCAACTAACCTTTCCCTCCTAATAAATTAGTAAGTTACATCTAGTTACATGCCTTCCAGTTACAACATTCAGTAAAGTCACTCAAAAGCTAAGTAATAAACTTTTTCATCTGCCATTTTCCTAACAAATGTCGCTCGTCTCTCTCTAATATAGATGATAAATAGGCAGGGTAGTTTGTTTATATGCTTTATTACACAAAACACATCAGGATGGATAGCAGCTTTACAAAATATAAATGAACTGATTAACACACTACACAGACATACATGCTTACATCTCAACAGCATACTATAAAATGGCAGTCAGTCTCGCACGTGCTCAGTATTTATACACTTGTACAAGCCCCTAGAAAGCTTCTTACAGTTGCACACACACTGATCTACATCCTCCCTCTTAAATAGATTGTCTTCAATGAAATGACATTATAACGAGACATGCAATAATATACAGACATTAGAAACAAACACAGTGTTCATGTCCAAGTTGCCATGTATCTGTAACATGGCTTGGAAATACTACCTGATCTAGTAACATAATATTCAGAATTGGATTTAGCAAGAGACAGTCTTCGGTGAACAACTCGTATCAGGAACTTCAGGATTCATCTCAGGAACAGGGATATTTACTGGGATGTCCTCAGGAACTGGAACACTGAACAACTCACTCTGAGATAATGAGCCTTATTCACAGGCTAGGTGCTGTGGTACAGACTCAGACACCAGCATCAAATGTCTCAGATTCCAGCTAAACTCTGCTCCATGTGATTCCACAATGTATGATCTCAACTCTGGGCAAATACTCTTCCCGACTCCAATCTGATCATAACCTTTGCATGTTTGCATTCTCACTGTCTCTCCTTCACGTAATGGATTGAGCTGTTTGATGGACTTGTAATAAGACTTCAGGGATAGGCATTTCTTTAACAGATGGGCGTTCACAAATCTGTTATTCTTAGCACTTGGAACCAATAAACTACTACTGATTGGTAATGTAGTTCTGGTTTGTCTTAACAGAAGTCTCTGGGCAGGTGAACCAAGATGTTTATAATGAGGAATATTTCTGAGATTCAAGAGATTTAGGAAAACATCATTATTGTCTCATTTCGACTTCTCAAGTAACTGTTTCACACTTTGAACTGCATGTTCTGCCAAACCATTTGACTGCGGATACTCAGGACTACTTGTGACATGAGTAAACTCCCACTCTTTGACAAATCTTTTGAATTGCTGGCTAGTAAACTGCGTGCCATTGTCAGAAATAACTTTGTACAGACTACCATGGACTGCAAATGAGGCTTCATCTTAGTAATGACAGTACAGGATGCTAGGTTAGGAAGTAGGTTAATCTTGAACCAATTGGAGTAAGAGTCTACTAACACCAAGTAATGCTGACCATTCCACTCGAAAATATCAATGGCTACTGTCTACCAAGGTAGTTCAGGAATCTGGTTTAGCTGGAGTGGTTCCTTCTGTTGATGTGGCTTTGCAGTATTACATACAGAACAATATGAAAGTACTCTCTCAATGTCTTGTAACATAGAAGGCCCTCCTTTTTGTAGAATTGATTGCTGGGTGGCCACAATGCAAAATAGTAATGCACTATTGTTGCAAGGACTTTGGAACAATGACTTTAGGACTAATCATGACAATACCATTATCAGACAAAATCTCATCTCTGTTTGGAAAATAAGGTTGCACGTCTTGAGGTAAGCTAGACTGTTTTGACGGCCATCCTTGATTGATAAAGTGGTTGAGCTTCTGTAAAACAGGATCTGAGGCTGTATGATCTCTAAGCTCATCTAGACATGTGGAAGAAAGATTTCTCACTTCCATGACTTCAAAATCAAGTTTCTCATTCTCATGCTCTTCAGTGTATCAGCAAAGTATGTGGGCTGGGTAAGGTTAATTAACAAGATTTTCTTGCAATTAATTATTTAATTGGAAGGTAGATAAGTATATAAGGAGACTGGTATAGTTTGGCTTTCATTATCTGATGAAGTCCTGCTTTTATGGATGAAAACAGGGTCATACTGTTAAGCGTTAATAAAGTTCGGTATTACTGACTGCTCTGGCTCTGGATTGATTTGTGGCTTCTTGTGATTGATTTTGACCTCTGAGGTGCTGCTGACTATTGGATATATTTCAGCACTTTTTCCTCCTTTTTTGTTCATGTCGTGGTATTTGACAACTCTCCCAGTCATCAGTACAGCTTGCCCTAAAGCACACCTGTTACAAAGTATAACCTTCTTTTGAGAAGGGATCCAGAACAACCTCGGTGGACAAGATCATACAGGATCTCATCTGATAATCACCACATCAAAATTACAATGCAGCAACCACCATTTCTAATTCCTAAGCCCCAGACTTTGGAAAGCTTTACACCCTCATCTTAGGGATATTTCCACTTACCCCAAATTCCATGCTTAACTAAAAGTGCACCCTCAAAAGCAGGCAAAATGCATTTGTCTTCCAGTAGGACATATAATCTCATCATCTCTGCCTTCTCACAAACATCTACTTGAGATTCTGCCTTAGTACATTAACATCTTCCTCTTTGTAAAGGAACAGACACCCATGCAAAACTTTGTATGTATTTTACATAAGGGGCAGGATTCATTAAACTCCGTGTAGACTCCACGTAGAGCATAAACAGAGTGTATCCATGTACACGCCCATGATGTGCTCTCAGCAACATGCAATGCATATTAATGCTGCACGGTGTGTCTAAGTGAGGTTTCGCTGTGCTCCCCAGTAGTGTTGGCTGCAAAACCTTGTAGAACAGCACTGATAATGAATCAGTGTACAGGAAAGCACCGATGTCCTGCCCCCATAACTCACAACCTTTTAGTCCTAAATGACAACATATGTTAACATTTAGTGCCATCCATCCCAAATGATTCTTACAAATCCACAAATTTTATGAGGAATACCGCAAAAATACCAGCCAAAACCCATAGCTATATAGTTTGATTTTCCTCCTAATTTTTTTTTATGTATGCCAAGTTTGCCTGGTGTACCATGGCGTTTGGCAATGCTTACCTCACTTGCACAACAGGACCACCCATGTATCAGATGGGTCTATATTAGATGAACGAAAGCTCATCTTAGCGAACGCTCACATGAGCAAAAATCCAGGAACTCGAAAATGCAATTGTGGGGGTCTGCACCCCCCACACCCCCCAAATATATATTCCAACTCCGAGATTGCACTACAATGAGGAAAGGGCAAATATTCCCATCTTCACTGCACCGCAATCTGACAATTGCGGTTTCGAGTTCCGCAATTTTCGCTCATGTGAGCATTCGCTAAGATGAACTTTCATTCATCTAATATAGACCCTACCCTATTCACTGTTTTGGTCTGTTTATTGTAGGAGTCATAGCGGTCTGGCAAGAAATTTATATCGAAAGAATGGGTGTCAAAATGTATTTTAACACAAATCCTGTGCAACTATCCATGTGTGTAACAGTGCAGTGGTGCAGTTGTAGCTTTGTTGCCTAACAGCAAGAGGTTCTCCAGTTTGATTCTTGGCTGGAGTGCCTTCTGTGAGGAGTCTGCATGTCCTCCCTGCATTCGTCTGCATTTTCTCTGAGTACTCTGGTTTCTTCCCTCATTACAAAGACATGCATCTGAAGCATTTCTCCCCAGGCCTCCGCTGAAACTGAAAACTGACTTTGTTCCAAGTCAGACTTTCCCAGTAAACAAATGTTAAACAAAATATTTGAAATATTTTCCTAGTCATGGGTCATTGTAAACCCATTAATTTAAGATATGTCAAGATATCCTGCTCTAAAATGTGGAGAGGTATGGTCTGTAACAAAGCAACAGTTGCACATTCTAAGATAACAGTGAACATGAATCTATAAAGTGTAAAAGGAAAGAGTGCTTACATTATGTTGTATTCCAAAGGAGAAGTACAGTATTACAGTAGTCACTGCTTGTGGATTCTAATACCATGCTCCCCAAATGTTAAGCTCAGCTGATTACAATACTGTTTTAGCCTATCATTTATAAAAAAAATACACAGTACTGTTAAGTAATCATCATTACAGAATTTGAAGAACATACCTCTAGGCTGTGTCTTGAATGATTTGCTGTCAAGTGTAATCACTGTACATGTATTCCAAGTAATAAAGAAATTCTTAGCAGTTGGTATTGTTAAGAGTAGAATGTAACAGAATAGAATGCCTTAATTGTAGAAAGCATTGTATATTATCTGTGAAGTTACTAATGTTCCTCTTTTTTCTCTCACTCCACCCCTTATCTTCTTTTATTTATTAATGGACTTCTTACATTTTTTTATTTGTTTTATTATTAATGTATTATTCATATAATAAAATTACTTATTATATTATTTGTTTTTACCTCTTTTTTTTGGTTTATTATGTATAATTTCATAATTCTTTGTTGTGAAATACATTTTCATTTTTTTCATTTTTCATTTTGTTCATAATTATATTATTTGAAACATTTTATACTGCTTTATATTTTTTTATAAATTTCATTTAATTTGTTTTATGTTTTATTTACTATTTAGTTTGAATTTTATTTATGTTATTACTAGAACACAGCAGGGTAGGCCGGTTCCCAGTGATCCGCCTACACTAGTTCCACCAGCTGAAGCACTGAGGGCCAGCAATTCTGGGCTGCAGCTTGGTGACACACCCGCTGCTGCCCCTGCCCTACCTGGACCCTCAAGTAATTCTGCCCCAGGGGCCAGGATTGTAGTCCCCTCTGGGAGCAGAGGGAGAGAGGGTGCATACAGCACCTGTGTTGAGTTGCCAGATGTGGTCCGTAGGACTGTCCACCAGTCTGTGGGCATATGCCTACTCTGGATGAAGAGACTGCTTTCTATCCTGGTACGGCAGACCGGCCATAGGCGCAGACATCAGCCACTGCAGTGGCGCAGTGATGGGACAGTGCTGACAATCCTATGTGTGAGGACTTAGTGTGAGTCAAAACACTGTCATTGTGCTGACGTCCTTGGGACCTCAAACCCCCAACACCCACCCCAGTAAAGGTGTTCACTCACTTCTTATGTCCTTCACCGACCCTGTCTCTTGTCTTGTCTGTTTTGTCTGTCTGCAATTGCTTCCTCACCTTCCCAACTTGTCCCTTCCCCAACATGCCACTCTCTCCTTAAAAAAAAAAAAAAAGGGCACCTGTCCCAAAGCTCTCCATTTCACACACATGTATACATGACACACCTAATTTGGTCCAACTGGCTTCACAGCACAATAATGTTGTTGTCACCCCACTCTGTGGAGGTGACAGTCCAAATTCAGCTAATAAACTGTATATGTGCCTATGTGTTACTGTTGAAGAAATAGAAAGCTATGGTACTTTCCTACACCCTTCCTGCACATTCCTGCCTTTCTTTCACTTTGTTTTTTCACCCTGCTTGCTCCCCATTTCACCACTTTCCTATCTTCCCCATTTATTTCTTTAAAGAATCATTGTGCAATGGTACCCTTGCTTACTCACATACACTCGCCAGCCTTTTGTGTCAGCCTAGGCCTCCTGCCCCCCCCCCCCCACAACACCCTGTGCAGATGATGATAACTGTGTCACATTAGATTGTCCGTAATCATTTAGACAGTTACTAGCATAATAATTTATATACTTTATAGTGGATGCTTTTGTAAGGGCTGTGATTTCTGACAATTAAATGTGTCTCAATAATACATCTAACTTTTTCTTTAAGGATTATTTAGTACAAACATATTGGTGCACATCCAAAGTCAACCTATCAGATTCAGAGCTCAGGACTGTATGTCAGCACTGAAGACAAATATCATCAGAATGATAATACAGTATAATGTTCCTGTTTGCATGTACATCGCCATAGGTTCCAAGGGTCATAGGATGTGACTAGGGTATTGACCTGATGGTGTGTAGAAGCATTGCTGTTGCATCACAATATAATATTAACAGTCAGATACAATGCATGGCCATGTTTTGTCTAACAAGTACCACCCATGTCCAGGAAAGAAGCAGCAGTGATCCTTGGCAGATAACGTTTTCACAGCAAGTCATCCAGCATGCCCTTTAACAGGGTAGCAGAAGTGCTCTGCTTCACATGGATTTGCAGCCTACTTCAGAGGAGAGACAACCTTTGAGAGCTGTATCTGTCTCTCCAACATGTGCTATGTCTGTCATAGTGTACACTGAGGTCCCTGAACAGGTAATTCAAATCCCACATTACTTACACAGGTGCAGCATTTTCATCCCATTTTGGCAACTGATAACCCTGTAAGGCATACATAATCTGTCTCAAAGCTATCTATATGATATTGCACACAGTGACAGATATGTCATTCTGCCTACAGAAGACAAATGTTGGAGACCCTCTGATGTTTTATTACCAGATATGCCTGAGGTCTATCGAGTTGGTGCAGCTGTCTGATAAAATACATTCCAAAGGGTGGTTTATATTCTTTCATACAGCTGATGAGGGATGAGTATAGGAGATTGCTTAGATATATTGCTATTGATGTAATGGCATTGTTAATCAGATGTACGATGTAGAATGTCAACCTCCTCACAGTAGACCCAGGTTGCAGTTGATGTGTGTTCCAGTGTCTATCAATACAGAAGTGGGAAACAGTATACTGATGGTTATTTTATAATAAGCAGGAACATTTATTATTACTACAGGGTATGCTGATGCATTTCAGTGCAGTTCATCTAAAACCCATGGCTTTGTCAGCAGTCATTAGTGCCACAGAACCTCTGTTTTCTTCAAGACTTCTTAGACATATATGTCAAACATGAGGGCTACAGCACTGACATTCTTTTACCACACATGACATGCCTACTGCTTGAAGTGAAGTCTTGTACTGTGATTGAATGTAATTAGTCTGTGATCCCATTTGAAAAACAACTGATAACATAGGATTTGATATTCATCTTGGTTAGTTTCCCACTGACAACAAATGTTGGATTGTTTTGAAGGCATTGGCCAAGTTACAATAGGATGTGTGCACATCTTTGACCTTGTGTATGTGTCTGGTCACAGGCTTGACTCCCACCGGGTTTATCAGCCACAAGATACCCTAGAGAACACCTAACTGGAACACATTTAGTGTTTGGAGGTCACCTATTTCCTTGTGTCGGAGATGCATTCAAACTGTATCCATTGCCTTGTGGGAGAGGTTGCATAAATGTATGGCTCTTAATTACACTTGTATTTTGCCAGTCTTTTCTTGTGTGGTTGGAAAATGGTGACTGTATTCCATTCAATGTGAACAACAGCAGTATTCAGACCGTGGTTGAATATGGTGCCTAGGAGAGTAGCTCACTGTTGAAGCACATGAAGAACACAGGCTGGAATTCCATCTGGTCACATGAAGACTGTGCTCATAGTCTTGGAGAGGGCAGTGAAAACTTCCTCATTGTAGATACCGCAGCTCAGAGATGATGTTTCACACACGGTTGGTACTAGGTGTGGTGGTGGCAGGGGACACTCTTTTCAACCAAACGTGTCTGCTAACAGATTTGGAAGTTACACTGAGTCAGTGTGTGCACTACCATACACAATTTGATCCAATTACATCTGAGTTATAGCAGTTTGCAGATGTACATGAAGAAAGTTCTCTGGTTATCCATGGATATACTGTTGTGTAAAGTCTTAGCGTGGTTGCTGTATGTGGGTTCTTGAAGATGTCTTATTTGCATGTTTATGCTGAGGAGAGTTGCCTTCGACTGCTGGTTTCTCAATGTTGCATCTTTAAACAGCAGCTTCTTTTACTTACTGTATAATGAAGTTATGACAGACATACAACAGTTTGGTTTGTATTTTCTGGAGGATCGTTAAGCCAATCAGGCAAAACTGTGTGTATACGTTTGTGTAGATGTGTAGACAGGGCATCAGGGAGTAATGTACTATGGCTGTCAATGACCTTTGTGGAAACTGTGTCTTGGAAATATTGTAGACTGTCCCTTAGGAGAATTTAGTTACCTTGGATGATGATTGTGAACCTGAGTCCTCCTTTGGGGAGTTCAGTAGCTATATCGATTTCATCTTGTTCTGTATGTAATACTACAAGGCCACATCAAAACATAGTGCCTTATGGTTGGATTAACAGTACAGGCACTACACATGTGCCATCACATTGTTCACTCATATTGTTGTGGTACAGGTCTGGAATATGAGATAACCTTGTGGAGTGTTGCACTCTTTCCTCCATGGTATTTCAGTTCATAAAGTGCAGGTAATATTGTGCAGGTGAGTTTGTTGTGCTGTAATTATCCCAATCAATGGATGTATACTTTCACTCACCCAGCCCTGCCTGGGTTGTTTTTCTCTACTTTAATTGTCCCATGTAGTAATATATAGGCTGTGTGGCCTTCTGTATTTATGGATGGTGACCTATTAATGGCGGTAACAGGGAGGGGTTTACTATCCACAGCAGGTTGGACATAGAATAACTCCATATGGTTATCTTTTCTAAACAGTCTTGAGGTTTACTAAGCTTCATTATAAATAAATACAACACCTCCTGTAGTATACACAACTTCCATTTGCTGTGTGGATGCTTGGAGGGCATTGTAGCCTTGCAAGGGCAAAGTACATACAGCTGCCTTGAATCAGGTTTCTGTGACTGCAGAGACATTAACATCTTCACTGCGAAGAGTGCCTACAGACAGTGAGGCTTCAGATGTGAACTCCTAGGGTTTGCCAGCATGGTCTTTACTTTTTTGGAGGTGTACACTTTCACATTGGTTATTCTGCATTTGTGACCTATCTGGCAAAGCAGTGTGCTCTATCCACCATGTCTTCCCACACTGACAGGTACTGCATCAAAGTACTATGACACCAGAAACTTAGGCAGGTTCAATGAATCTGTTGTTCTTTATATAGTGGTATCATCCTAGGCAAGGGTATAATGCTGCTCAAACATATGGACATACCTGGTGGGGACCCATTCTAAGATAGCTCAATCATGTCTGTGTTTATATATATTACTTATACTTACATCTTAAATTGTGCATACCAAGATGAAGTATACTAGAATAAGAGTGGGACTTGTTGTTGAAAAACTTAATTGTATGCGTGCTGTGATGACTACATCTGTCACACAGCTGACATTAAAGGCATCCTTATATCTCACTGCACAGACAACTATTATGAAAACATTTGGGATACATGCCCATTGCCTTGAGCACTTCTATGGTGAGACAGTGGTGATGATATGTCTGTTGTGTATTGTCTCATCATAGCCTGATTGTGTTTAGAATGTGTCTGCTGTTTAGGTTGGCTTATGAGGAGTACATCTGCACATAATGGTTTGTGTTGGGTACGTTATGTATATTATGAGTAGGAGTCAAGTTGTGTGAGCAGTCAACTTTTCTACTGTTACCCATCTGGAAGCTAGAGAGCACTGATTCCAGATCCCTACTATACGTGAATCTCTTGAAATTTGTAATTTAGTGATGTAGGGGATACAGGAGATTCGGTGCACATGAGGCATTATCTGCACTGAGTCAGGAACTCAAGCCAACTATACTAGCAGGGGAAACAGAGGGGAAATGATAGTTGATAATGGGAGGTTTGAACCTGGTATCTGCATAGAGAATGCAAACAGGAGGGTATATGTAATCTGACTGCCATTGTCAGGTCACTGATGTATCAGGTGTACATTATGATGTCATTTATAGGGTGGATCAATACCTCTGTATTGATAGGTAAGTAAGTAAATTGCTGCTTGTTATGAAACAGAGCTCTACTACACAGCAGCAGCCGATTGCATTTGAAAGCAAGTGTATTGATGTTCTGCACATATGAGGGCAAAGTGTTAGCCTATCCACACAATTCAGAGCAGGTAAAGACACACTGTTAAAGCTCAAACTGAGTCCAGACATAGTAACCATCAAATTGATACTCCTACAATACACACATGCCACAAGCGTACAGATGGAGTTTCCCCAAATAGAGATGTCATCTTCTTCTACCTATTCTATTCAACAGTACCATTAGGGCTCACCACAGCAGATGTTCTGCTTCAATTTCTAAATGTCCTCTGCATCTTGCTCTGTCACACTGACCACCTGCATGTCCTCTGCCACTACATCCATATACCTTATCTTAAGCCTTCCTATTTTCCTCTTACCTAGCAGCTCCGTCCTTAGCATCCCACCCCAAATATACTCAGCATCACTCCTCAGCACATGTCCAAACCAATATAATCCCACTATTCTATTCTCATCTCCAAACTGTACAACCTGAGCTGACACTGTAGTATATTGTTAATACTTCTGTCCATCCTCAGCCCACACAATGCAAACTGTAACATCTGGCAGTCTGCCAACACCTGTTATGACTCCTGTTTTTTTTTCTGTGGCACCATCTGTGACCCATATGACATAGCTGGTCTCACTACCATCTTGTAGATTCTCCATGTCAGTGTTATTGGCACCTGTGTGTCAAAGATCACTCCTGGCACTCTTCTCCACACACTCCATCATGCATGCTCTCCTTTCTACATCTGTCTTCCAGACTCAACATTACTCTGAACTGTTGGTCCAGAGTATTCAACATCATATGCCTTTGTCAGCTGTACACCCTGCATTCTATCCATTCCTTTATCCCCCCTATCATTTACACACACATATATTCTGTTTTCATCCTGCTAACCTTCACTCCTCTCCTCTGTAAAGCATATCTCCTTCTCCCCAGGGTCTCTACACCTGTACCCTAATCTCAACACAGATCACAATATCATCCACAAAAAACAAAGTCCACGTGGACTCCTGTATAATCTAATGTTTCAACCTGTCCATCACCATTGCAAATAGATGTCATAATGTTTGTACATGCAATAATAGTAATGTTACTGTTGTCTGTCTTATATAGGATGAGGTGACATCTACCAGTCTCTCAGGCCAGTGTGTGACCATGGCCTGTTGTGACATATACACATCCAATAATCTGATATAACTGATGACATCAGCAATGTATTTTGAACACAAAAGGACAGTGTCCCTTAGGCTGCTGTAAAATGCTTTGTGTAACATCCACCAACAGCTCACACACACATACAAACACAGTTGAGTGCAATGAGAATAGAACCTCTACCTATGTAAGTTTATTAACTACAGATCAAATTACTTAATATGCACACCACAACACAAGTCTGAGTTTAACAGACTGCAGGTGATCTTATGGTAGATTACATCAGTAGCCATGTTGGGACAAGAGGTTGGAGGCTTGGCTTGAATGGATGTTGGGGCAAGCACCAAAAACAGTGCAAAACCATGCAGTTTGAGAACTCAGTAGTGGAGAAACACTGCCACTTCTATGCATCCACACACACACAGTTGGCTGCAGTGACGATAGAACCCCTACCTATCTAGGTTTACATACTACAGATCAGAGTACTTAATGTATGTGCCACAGCACAAATATGATTTTAGCAGGACTGCAGGTGATCTTATGGTAGATGACATCATCAGGCCACTTGGGGAACAGGGGCCTGCCTTGACTGGATGTTTGTGCAAGCAACAAAACAATGGAAACCACACTATTGGCGAAGTTGGGTTGGAAATACACTTCCATGTTTGTTTGTACACACACACACACACACACACACACACACACACACACACACACACACACACTTGACTGCAGTGACATTATAACCAGAACCCCTACCTCTCTAAGTTTATGGACTACAGATCAGAGTACTTAATGCATGTGCCACAGTACAAGTCTGAGTTTACCAGGACTACAGGTGATTTTATCGTAGATGACATAACCAAGCCATGTGTTCAACAACAGCTTGGGAGGCCTGCATAGTCACATTGCCTCGTAGTGTCATCCGAGGCTAGTAGCCTAGCAGACAAATACTGTTTAGTAGCCTAGTTGTGTAGCAACAATACCCTAATTTAACCTATTTTTCTGTTTATGTTGGGATGAGCAAGCCTGTGAGCTCCATCAATTGGCCCTGTCATTGAGGAAGAACACAACATCATATTTTACAACTTGTACAGGGGGTGATATATGTGCAAAAAACTCAAAGTGACCTAGGGTTGTTGTGCCTGTTGCTGTCACTGGTGGGGAAACAAAGGGATGGCTTGTCAATACATGTACATACACTTATATTGTGCCCTCAATTTGCAATGTTGCCACATGCAGTCTTAGGGAAGACATGGTGTCTGAGAACAATAGAGCAACATACCTCTCAACTGTCCAGATTTCTGCATAATGTCCAGATGTTTTACTTATACTTCTAGCGGGTTTCACACAATATTGTGGTTTTCTGGAAAATCAATTGCAAATCATTGAGAAAGGAGGTCAGTAAATGATGACAGACATCTGAATTTCACACATCATATCCTTCAGTAAATTCATGGAAATGCAACGCCTGTTAATCTATCACCTTTCTAAATTTGTAAGTGTGATATTTAAAAGTGTCCCCATTTTTGGGCCTTTGTCATCCCATTATTTGTTGCTTTGTCCGATTTGTTACTCTAAGAGCTTGATAGGTATGTAAGGCACTATGGACATAAATATATATATATATATATATATATATATATAGAGAGAGAGAGAGTGAGTGAGAGAGAAAGCGCTATAGTGCAAGAAGCATCAGATTTGGCTATGGTTAACTAAGTATACGCACATAAGCCTTTGCCTTTTTTATACTGTTTGCGCATCTGTAAGCAATGCGCAAACACGAGGTGCATTGCTCACATCTGAGTTTTACTATTATGTAATATATACCTGCTACTATAGCCCACTCCTATCCCTAATCCAGGCTGGGATTTCACAATTACTAACAGCATTGATTGTATCCGGTGTCTCTGGTTGGCAGTCAGACATAAATCCTATTTCCCCTTTCACTGTTTCTGCACTGCCACACTCCGCGCAAACCAGCTAAGCCTTATCAAAAATTAAACATGAGGCTCATCATGCAAATGTGGAATTAATACAAGACTAAGTTGATAACAGTATGGGATGCAGAGTCACCATCTGTAAAACACAACAGTACACATCCAAAATCTCTACTTATATCAGGATTTTAACCTGATCAGACAGGATGGCTGCCTTAGTCCTTTTGGCCACAGAAGCAACTGGCCAGAACGGGGGTTATTCATCACACAATCATCTGCATAACACTGTACACTACTATACATGAGTTAGCTAACACATACAATGTATGATCAAACCTAAAGTATTCTCTGTGGGGGATAATAATTGTGACAAACACCCATTTACCATGTGTTTGGGGGAGTATAGATGAGTAGCTGTTATGGCAGTTACAAAGGGATACCTCTGTTTTGGGGGGTGGGGGTACAAGCTGCATCTACTGTTAGAATACAGACAAGTCTGAAGTCAGAAACTGCAATATGTAGCTTCACTTTCTAACTTCTTTCTTGAATGATGTACCAGTAATCTGATGTACCAGGACTGTATGAAGGTTTCATGCATGAGGCCTACTAATTACAAATGAACACATGCTAGTAAAATAGTCTGAATAGTCACATGCTATTTAATTTTCTGTACAAATTCATCTATTTGCTTACATACTGTGTCAAGTTCATAGATACAAAGGATATGTCATAATACTCCACAAGATTACAGTGTAAGTTAAGGACCTACCTTGCAAATGCAGTGGTTGTCACAACTGTAGTTCAGGGCTGACTCTGTCTGACACAAGCAGTACATAGCCAATACATGGATAGGTACAAGTCATGTGAGTTGCCTGGCATAATTTTTAATGTATGCATGTCAGTGGGAGAAAGGTATTAGTCCCTAGCTTCCTAAGTGGTCAGTGAATGAGCTATGCATTGTTTCCTAGCCAAAGCAAGGGCATACTGAGCATGCCTACAGGGACAGAAGCTGGAGGTTCCTCCTCTGAGTCCGACTGTGACTGTGGTGACCTAGGCACTGGTGGGGGGATGTGTGTCACTTCCCCTTGCTGATCCTGCTGCAGCTGTTTTTGCAGGATCAGATTGTGGAGCATAGCACATACTGTAAATATTTGTGCACATTTGCATGGAGTATACTGCAAGGCTCCACTGGCTATATCTAGGCACTGGAACTGTGACCTCAGAAACCCAAACACATGCTCTATGATGTTCCTAGTTTGTTCATGTACCTCATTATGGCATTCTTCTATGGGTTGTGTATGCATTTGGGATGGGTGTCATCATCCATGGTTCCAGGGCATAGCCAGCATCCTTAAATGGCTCTGTGGGTTGTCCCCCCAGCAAACATCTGGTACAGCTGTGTTGTGTGCCAGATATGTGAGTCATGATAACTGCCAGGTTTTCCAGCACACACATTCAAGATAATCTCCTGGGTATTGCACACAACTTGGCAGTTGATGATGTGGTATCCCTTGTGGTTAATTAAATTTTACCCTGCTCACTAGGTAGCGCCTTGATGTGTACATGAGTGCAGTCTATGGCACCCAGTACTTTGGGGTAGTGCACTACATGATAGAACCATTGCATATTGGTGGCCCTGTCCTTAGGGGTAAGGGGAAATGATATGTGCTCACTGGCATGTAGGAGCATAGCATCCAGGAAGTGGTGAAGTATCCTGGATGCTGATGCCTGTGACACCCCCCATCAAGTCTCTAGTTGGTCTTTGAAAAGTAATATCCTAAGGCTATACATACCTTAGTTTCCAGTGGGATGGGTTCCCCTTGTTTGGCTCTGGCTATTAGCTGAGGGTGGCAGAGCTCACAGATTTCTTGTAATATGCCCCTGTCCACCCTGTAGCGCTATACAATCTCCAGCTCATGTAGCACCTGGAATGTTACCCTGGGCCTGAACACTCTTCTCCTTCTCGGTCTAGGCCTATTGTCAGCAGCAACAACAGCATTGACTTCATCCTCTAGCACATTCAGATATAGAATAGCTGCAGCAGCCCCTAGGATTGTGTCAGTTAAAATTCCCAAGTCTCTACTCCAATGGTCTTGAAGTATTGAGAGAAAATCAGAATGTAGGCTGTATGCATGCTTTATACATTTCTTGAGTAGGTTCACCATATGGGATTGGCCAATTAAGATGAAATTGACCTGTTAAGGATATAATTAACATGATTTAAAGGTCTTGCTTCAGTGTGTAGCAGTGCACTGTGTGCATTAGCTCACAGCAGAGCTCAGCTGTGCATAATTAAGGTAAACTATGTAAAAGTGTTATATTTTCATCCCTGTTGTCATGAAATGTACAGAAAATGCTAATTATACTTTATTTCTATAACCTGCAATGTCAGAACAGTATGAGAAAAGTTGCCATACTCTGTACTTGAACCCAGCACCATCTTTACTCCAGTCCAATACCTAACACCTATCACCAATGGAGTAGTTTTGCAAAGTCCTGTAACTGGGGAACTCAGGGAAAGGGGCAGAGCACAGCCTCACTTATTGGGTTTGCGGGATGCCCAGCAGAGCTCAGCAATATTCTTTGAATGCATATGGTTTCTATTTTTGGATGTCTAGCTCATGTCTGATATGTGGATGGTCTGATCATGCAAACAAGGAATGCATTACCATAACCATTTGCTTGAAGCAGTGCATTGCACAAACATGTGTAAAACACCAAAAGAAACCCAACAAAGTTACCTGACACACCCCCTTGATGTCATCAACATCCATGTTTCATAGGTTCATAGTTGTGTGCTAGGCTAATGGCCCTGGAGCCTTTACAAGCTTAGCCCATAGGATTACCCTGGCATCCTGCCATCCGACCTTAGTTCCCAGTGCTTCTGTTGAGTAGAGCCACTGGAGTGATCCCCAGGGTGAATTTTCTATTTCCCATCCACTAATCAAGATTTCTCCTGAAGAGGGCCAATGAGGTGCTCTGCTTGACATGTATGGGAAGTCTATTCCATAGCATGGGCAGTCCCTGGGTTATGAACCTGTCCCTCCAACATGTTCTGTTGATTGTGGTAATGAGGTTGAGGTCTCTGGAGTGTGTGGTGCGGAGGGATTGGGATTTCTTTAGGTGTAGCCTTTCTAACAGAGATGGATCAGACATGGCTTTGTAAGTCAAGCTGAGATCACCTCTAAGTAGGTGATATGAGACAGAGAATAGTTGGAGTTTTTTGAGTCTGTCCATATAGGACAAGTGTTTAGGGCCTAGGATCCTCTTTGTGAGGTACTTTTGTGGCCTCTCCAGTTATTGCTGGTGTCTAGTGAGGTACATGCAAAATGAGGCATTGTACTCAATGATTGGCCTAATGAGGGAAGAGTAGAGGGAGACAATGACCTCTTTCTTCCTGGATGCAAAACCCTTAGCAATAAGATGTGCCACATAGAAGGACTTTCTGACCACAGTGGCAGTGTGGTGCTCAAAAGAGAGGTTGCTGTCAACTTGTGTTCCCAGATCTCTTATAACACCTTCTGTGTTCAGTGGACTACCCATCAATATGGTAATTCATGGGAACTGAGTTTTTCCCAAGGGGATGATGACACATTTTTGCCATTGAGCTTAAGGCCATGGTTCTGACACCAGTCATTGGTCTCAGTGAGGCTTTTCTGTAGGATGTCAACATCACTTGGGGAATTAATAATAGCTCCCAACTTGCAACCGTCTGCGAACTTTGTCAGCCAGAGTCCCTTCATGTTGGCCTGGGCTTCAGAGAAGTAGATACAAAACAGGAGAGGACCCAGGACCAAACCCTGTGGGACTCCACTCGTGACTGGTTGGCAGTCTGACTTGGAGTGAGCTGCTTTCACACTGTGGGTACTATCTGTGAGCCAGTTTGCAACCCACCTAGTGATACAGGGGTTGAGGCCTAGCTTAGTGAGTTTTTCTATGATCCCTGAGTGGGGAATGGTATCAAAGGCCTTGGCCAGATCAAGGTAGGCTGTATGAACCACAGTGCCTTCATCCACAGCTCTGGTGCCTGACTCAAAGAAGTCGACCAAGTTGAGCAGGCATGATCTACCCTTCACAAAACCAAACTGTGTGGGATCCAGAGTTTGGAGATTCCCTATATCCTTGTTTATTAGGTCCATGATGATGCGTTCCATAGCTTTGCATATCAGACTCGTCAGGCTAATGGGGCGATAGTTCCCAGGGTATGTAGTCGCTCCTCCTTTGTGGAGAGGGATGACTGTATCAGTGCACCATTCAGTAGGGACAAAGCCTGAGGTGTGGCTGTGTTTGAACAGGGCACACAGGAGAGGTCCCAGTTCACTCTGTAGCTCATCTAGGACACATCCAGGGAAATTGTCAGGGCCCATAGAAGCTGTATTCTTGGCCTTGGACAGTGCTGTTTTAACCTGTGAAGCAGTAATACTGGGTGCCTGACAATCTACTGGTATTGTGATTGGTCCTTTGTGGGGGAGGAGTAAAGTTGGCACTGAATCTATCGGCCAGTATATTGGCAATATCTGTTGGCTCGGAATAGGAGTACCATTGTGCAGTAGCTCAGAGCAAATCTGGGTATGGCTGTGGATATTCTTTACATAACTATAGAAGACCTTGTGGTTGTCTTTACTATCTGCTGCAATTCTGTTTTCATAGCTAGCTTTAGAGGATTTGATGAGGGATCTCAACTTTTTGTTGAGGCTGATTAGGGAGTTTTTCCAGTCTTGGGACTTCACCTTATTCTGCATCAGTTTCCTCCTCTTGTTGTGAGTTTGTTTATGCAGGGGACCACCATATTGGCTTCTTTTTTTTGGAGGAGAGCGTTTTGGTTCTATTGGGTAAGGTGAGATCCATGCCTTTGTGTACATGTTCGTACAGTGCATTAGTGTATGATTCAGTGGTCATGCAACTATTCTCCATTTGCATGGGTGCCGTGAAGTTAGCCACCTCTTTTTTTAGGAGCCCAAAGTTAGTTTTAGAAAAGTTTTTCATGGTGGTTACCTTTGTGGGGGAGGTGGGAGGGATGTGGATTTCTAAGGTGATTAGTTTGTGGTCAGATCTAACCAGGGAGGAGTTGACTACTGGTGTAGAGCAACAGTTGCCCATGTTAGTAATGACCAGGTCAAGGATGTTGCTACCTCTAGTGGGGTTAAGAACGAGATCATCCAGGGCATTGGAATTAATGAATTCCAGGAAACGTTGGGCAAGTGTACTGGTACATGAGTAATTTCCCAGTTAATGGAGGGGTAGCTGAAGTTGCCCAGTATAAGAGTGTAAAGTTGGACCCTAATATTCTCCAGGGTGCTTAGGAACATGGAGTGTGAGTCTTGGGACATGGTTGGGGACCTATAGCAGGCTACAACCTGAATCGCTGTCTTACCCAATGTTAGCTGCACCTGAAGTATCTCAGATGCGTTATGTTGGGCTACCAGTCTGGAGGTGTGCGCATCCTTTATGAATATGGAAACACCACCGCCTTTGGAGCTTCGATGCAAGTTCTGAGGCTGAAAGGTGTGGAATGAGTTATAGCCTGGTAGTGCAGGGGTACTTTCTGCTGCCTTGAACCAGGTCTCTGTTACAGCACAAATGTCAATGTTCTCCATTTTAAGGAGTGCTTCAAGCGAGTGCATTTTGAGATTTCGACTTCTAGTGTTGAGCAGCATGACCCTCAGATTACATTTGTTTGTAGCTGTTACAGTGGTAATTTGGTCTTTGGAACACTGCCTAAAAAAGGCACTACAGGAGTGGCAAGAGCCTTGGCCAGTATCCTGAAGCCCAGGGGTGACAGATGCAGGCCATCTCTGGCAAAGCATCGAAGTCTGGAAATCATGTCATCCCAGGCAGACACTGGATCCCCTTAGAATGGCACCAGAAACTTAGCCAATTGTTGAAATCAATAATTTTCTGCTTGTACTGTGGTATCATTCTGGGTGAAGATAGGATGCTGCTCAGGGCTAGGGTCATACCCACCTGGGCTACATAATCTGAGAGCTCTTCCATGTCTCTTTTTATGTAATCCATGGAGGTACATTTGTACCTGTTGTTGAGGGACCTGAGTCCGTGCATTATGTGGTGGATCCTGGAGTCTGACAGGCAGCTGGCTGTTACTTTCTCCTTATTCAACCTAGTGAGTGGGACATCAGTGTGCTTCACTATTGAGTCACCTATGACTAGTGTGTTGGGCATGCTGTTTTGCCTTAGGGGCTTTGGTTGAGTGGCACACTGTTTAGGAGAGTTATGTGTCCCGTGATTAGTGTTGTGTTGTAGTGGTTGAGTGCATTTCTGCCTTGGAGGTCTCTGCAGTTTGGGTAGATTCTTATTGAGAGCCTCTGTGAAGGTGGGTGTGTGGTTGGTGTTTTTATGTGAAGGCAGTGCTGGTATGTGTTCTGGAGGGCTATGTGTTCCATGTGGTGTGGTGCAAGTGTTGACCTTCTCTTCTTGACCAGCTATTCCGGTCTTGGCTGGAGAGTGCGTGGCTTCCAGTTTGGATATATAAGTGCATCTCTCCTAAGTCTGAGTGTTGGGAGGTAAGATTAGAGGGTTGTCAGTGCACATGAAGTAGTTGCTACATTGCCTCAGGATGCCCAAGTTAACCAGGTTAATAGGAAAAAGCACAGGGAACTGACCTTTAGACATGCCTGGAGGGGTGGGCATTAATATTAAGTATTGGAGTTGTTTCCTTGTAGAACGCTTAGTGCTGGTAGCACTTTTGTGTGCTACAATAATTGCTACAAGAAGTCTGGTAAAGTGCTAGACTAATAATCTAGTAAATGTGCAGGAGAGGAGAGAACTAGCAGATCTAAGGGAAAAATTGAAGAGCAGACTTTGGCATCGCTCAGAAGCTTACAAACAGTCCTGGATACAGCAAATCTGTATCTGGACTAGACTAGTTACAACAAAGGTGGGAAACAAGCACAAAGTGGTCTTTTAAACCAGAAAGTTGAAAAAGATGGAAAAACTGACCAAATGGCCAATAAACTACAATTTCTGGGCCAGAAACCACTCCTCTTGTGGTAGACAGGCTACCTAGTGCTTACCACTCTCACTGATAAGCTAGAAGGCTTCCCTCCAACACAGAAAGGCTTGGGGGGTTCAGAAGCTTACAAACAGTCTTGGATACAGCAAATCTGTATCTGGACTAGACTAGTTACAAGAAAGGTAGGAAACAAGTGCAGATGCGGGCTTTTGAACCATAAAATACAGATTTTACAATTAAAAATATCAAGATTAATTGTAAAATCTGTATTTTATGGCAAATACTAGTAATTTCAGTGATATACTCTCAACAGGCTCTGATTTTTATCTTGTATGTTTTCTCTCTCCCTTGTTGGATGTTTGACTGTTCTGGTGAATCACTGTAGGTCAGTTATGGTGCTGTCTCCGTAAAACAGCTTAACAGGTTGTATTCTGAAGAAGTCATTTTACCTGACGAAAGCACTAAATAAAAGATTGACTGAACTACATTGGTGTCATTGCTGCCTGGTGGAGTGCTTGCCTTGGGATTACTAGTTTTTCAGTGAACTTTCTTTACTTTCTTATTTGTTCACAATTTTTTTGTGTGGCACTAACATAAACACCATGTAGCAGCTTACACAAAGTGAACAGCCCTACATAGTTGCTGCTTTTTATGATTCAACAAATCCACTGCTTTTTGCACTCATTTACATAATAACCATGCTGCCAGCCTGAAATCTACATGGTTAGTAGCCGTGTAAGCTGGGAAACTGCACGGGAGCACAAATTTAAAGACACAAGGCAGGGTATTAGTCTTCCTGTTGTGACACTACATTATACTCCTCTTTTCAATGACATTTCTGTTATTTATATTTAAAACCTTTTGTGGCAAGCAGCACACTGCACAAACATATGAAAAAATATTTTAAATGTATCCTCATCTGACACACCCAGTGATGCTTTTGGACATCCACAGTGTATAAATTGCACATTATATGTGTGTTGTTACCTTTTCATGGGCATTCTGTCCATATTCTGAACTCTTACATGCCCTTGCTTCCATGTAGTCTCCTGTAAGGAGAACCAACATGAACACAGAGTCTACACAGTTGTGTTGAAGGGTGTTGGATTGCTCAACCGTGTTGTTTCACTTCATCAGCATAAATTTCAGCTACTCATGCTGAAATTTGCTTCCATGAAAGTTTTCGTTATTGCATGTGAATACGCATGATTGCTCACTGCTACATGGAATTTACTGAATCTAAAACTTGCTGTGACCATGTTTGCATTTCACCGCGATGGGCACATGGAAAACATGACTGTGTAAGCTTTATTGAATTACTCGGAATGTTCATTGTACACCATTGTTATGTTTACTTTTCTTTGTTTTATACAGCACCTTCTGTTTTTCATGTTTGTTATTTTGTTTTTAATTTTTAGTGGCTTATATCTTTGTTCGCTAAAATATTTGTTTAACATTCCTGGCAGAAACTCAAACTGGTCTGTTGTGATCAGTGCTTTGTTCAAGTTAATAAACTCATAAGCATAAATAAAAAAATAAATATTTGGTAAAGATATGTATTGATAACCATTTGGCCAAGGCACAGAGGTTACTGATGGTCACATTTCTGCATCAATGTCTGGAATTGTCCACATCTCTGGTGGAATACCATTCCATTGCAATATCCAATAACCAACTGATGACTGATAGTAAAAAACATGCAGTATAAAAAATCAACAAATGTTCAAACAGCAGGAAACCCTGTCTGCCAGGACCAAAGGAAGTGAACAATTACTCCATGACCCTCTGTTTATAAAATCTGTTGATGTGAAACAATAGTTAATAAATATCCATTGTATGTAAAATTTAGCCCCAGCCCATTCAAAGTCTTGTAGAAACACCAGGAAGTGACTAGACTATACAAGGTCAGACACTAACATACAAAGACATGACTATCATCTTATCACCCTAACCTTGATAACCCTCCTATATCCCCTATTCTCCCCCACTTCACACCCACCCCTTACAATTGGCCCACCTTTCCCATCTCACCCTCCCTATATAATACTGTGTGTATTCACTATCACAAATTTAAATTAATTAACTTCACACTCTCCCCCTCTAAACAGAAACTTAAACTCATTACCTACCACCTCTTTTGCACTAAACCTGTCATACCTCCAATCACTCTCCTACCAGATGGGGACATCCACCCCAACCCTGGTCCACTAACTCCATCCAACCCTACTAACTCCACCTCATTAGATAGTCACCTACTCCCATCCTCCCCATCAAAACTCCTTTCCATCTACTCTATTAACCTACAAAGTCTCACAAATAAAATTACAGATTTACATGCATGGATTGCTAGCTACTCTCCCCGCATCTTAACCCTAACTGAAACATGGCTCAAACCCCATATTACAAATGCAGAAATCCTTCCCCCAGGTTATAACATATTCCGGAAAGACAGACTATCCAAAAAGGGTGGAGGTGTAGCTGTCTTATACTTAGAACATCTTAACCTTACCCCCATCTCAATTCCACTCCCTGACTTCTCTCCTGCAGAAGTCATCTTCCTTAACTGCCACTTTAACCCACACAAGAAAATTGTAATTGCATCCATCTATATCCCTCCAGGTAATAATATTACAGTACTTGAATCTATACTAGCCTGGACTTCCCAGAATCTATCATATGAAACAATACTACTTGGGGATGTCAACATAGAATGGAACAAACTATCACCCCTCTCCCCTAATCTTACTATTAACCTCTTTGGGTTCAGCCAACATATTTCTACTTCCACCCAAATCAACAAAGACTCCAGCTCCATACTAGACTGGATCTTAGTCTCTAATCCTAATCAATACCATAATCCCTGTACTCTACCTGACTCTCTAAGCAATCACCTCCCAGTCTCTATACAAAGGACACCACCTCATACCTCTAAAAAACATATTTATAGAGAGTGTCATAACACCTCGAATTTCAATGCAGAGAAGTTCAACCATCTATTGTCTCCTGTAGACTGGCCCCACATTCTAAAACTTCCCCTAAACAATGCTGTTCAGGAATTTAACAACATTTTTCTAAACATCCTAAACTCTCTCGCTCCCCTAAGAAAAATAAGGATCAGATCTAATCCCACACCCTGGCTCTCCAAACATACCCTCTCCACCATGAAACTCAGAGACTCCACCTGGAAAAAATGGTCACAGTCTAAATCTCCCTCTCTCTTCCTCAAATTTAAAGAACTAAGAAACCTTACAAAAAAATTAATTGTCCAAGGCAAGAATAATTATTACCTAGGGACTCAATCCACCCATACTTCCAACCCCCCAAAATTTTGGCACTCCCTAAATAATATTCTCTACCCAGGAAACCCCTCTACTCCTAACCCCTTCATTGATAAATCTCCTATAGAAATAGCCTTCCTAATAAACAATTTCTTCATTGACTCAATCCGCAAACTAAGCCCTCCTGACACCAACCATCCTCATACCCCCACCCCTACCTCCACCAACTCCCACTCCACCTTTTCCCTGAAACCAGTTCCAACAGCTTACATAAAATCCCTTCTGTTGAAGCTTAAGCCATGCTCTCCCTCATTTGACAACTTACCCCCCCCATTTCTCAAACTTGCAGCCAATACCATAGCTTATCCAGTATCCATCCTTATAAACTGCTCCATTAAAGAATCCATAGTCCCAGACATCTGGAAATCCTTCTATATAATTCCATTGCATAAAGGAGGTAACTCCACCGACCCAGCTAATTTCCACCCTATAGCCATCCTCTCACCTCTTTCTAGAATCCTAGAAAAATGCATTCACTCTCAGCTTCTCAAATACTTACTCCAGGAAAATCTCCTCACCTCTTTCTCAACACAGATTTAGGCCCCACCACAGCACCTCCACTGCCCTTCTTTCCTTTATACAGACCATGTCCAAAGCCAGAGATGACAACAAACTGGTGTCATGCCTATTCCTCGACCTCTCTAAGGCGTTCAACACTGTCTCCCACCCTAAGCTTCTTAACAAACTAACCAAGCTCAACCTCTCTGCTTCCACTATTAACTGGTTCTCTAGCTATCTTACTAACTAGCAGCAATCTGTTAGATGGATGTCCACCTGCTCTCCCTTCTTATCTAAAAACACAGGTGTTCCCCAAGGATCCATCCTAGGCCCCCCTTCTCTTTAATATTTTTACTAATAACCTTTACTCCGCTTGCTGTACAGCTACTCTAATCCAATACGCTGATGACTCTACTCTTATCACCCTCTCCAGCAACCCTACTGACCTCCACTCCCTGACACAAACCTCATTTAACACCATTGAACATTGGTTAATTTATAACCAACTTATCCTTAACACAAAAAAATAAGCTACTCCTCTTTCTTCCAAAATCAATGGCCAATCTTAGAACATCATTCTCTATCTCTTCCCTAGATAACACAACAATTCATGCTGATTCTCATACCAAACTGCTGGGAGTCATTATTGATGATTAACTGAAATTTGACATTCACATTACAACAGTCCATAAAAAAGACCAACCAAAAACTTGGACTTTTGTACAGAAATAAAATATTCTAGCCTATTGCTTGTAGGACCTCCTTTGCCCAAGCCTACCTCCTCCCTTGCCTTCTGTATGCCTCCCCTATTCTTATTCACCTCTAAGCAAACCTTTTAACTAAACTCAATCAGACATACAACCACATAGCTAGATTTGCCAGCAACCTACTATACAAATTTCACCATTGCCTTGCCTCAAACAACTTCGATGGCTTGAATTCCCTCAACTTCTACTACTATCTCAGCTTCAGATTACACATTCCGTACTGTATAAACCTGCCAATTGCCCCTCCCTATCTAACCTCTTATCCCCTTACAAACCCTCTCGATCCCTCTGCAGTACTGACCAAAACCTTCTGGACACCAACAGACCCAATAAAACCATAGGCAAATTACTTTACAAATGCTCTATGTCTCAAATTTGGAACAAGCTCCCTAATCATCTATGCTCTATCCACTCTCCTAACATTTTTAAAAGAGAACTGAAGAGTTACCTGGCCAACTCTCCATCTTGTACCTGTCACCACCCCACCTAAGCATAACCCACCAAATACCTCTAGATTACAAATCTTACTTTTTTTTTCCCACCTACTTAAATTGTTGATTGTCCTTATTTAATGACCTCATGATACTATGCACATTAGATCTTCTATATCACATATGTATGTATTGTATACCTTTGTAGATATTTGTATTGCATTTCTTTGATTTTAATGACTGTAGTATTGCTATACATTTTTGTAACTTTTTTCTTTATATTGGAGTTTTTTCCTCGAGTCTCCACTGAAAATGGGCTACCAGCCCAGTGGACCAACCCGGTTAACAAAAGACAAATAAATAAATAAATAAATGAGGATTAATCCTGATCGGCACCCAGTCTTGTGGAAAGCCTGGGACGTCTGTACAAGTAACTGATTAGAAATCAAAAATGAGTTTACTGAAAGTGATGGTGATCATCAACTGAGCAGATTAGTACAGACTAGACCCTGGACATGGGGAACTGCTTTTGGGACATGAACTATCACCTAATTACTAGGGAAAAGGCTCCAGCATTTGTGTGAAAAGTTGAGATGTAACAGCACACAGCTTTGATTCTGGAACCACATTAATTTTGGGAGGCAGTGTCCCTCATCTTCTGGATTTGCTACTCAGGATGGGGCAAGAGTAAGTGTGGAAATACTCAGAGACCCATGTCTGGGTCTCATGCACTGTTTATGTCAGTAGATGACAGCTTTGTCTCAATGTGACTTTGAGAGATAGAAACTGCTATTTATGCACATTCAGCTAATCACTATTATCAGTATTCAGCCATTTCAAAAAGCGTGCATGCAGTGTTTGACAGTGTATCACATACCGACTATATAATTGTACTGGGAGGTTTCAACTGTAATATGAGGAAAGTAAGAAATACCTGGAGGATTGTGACTGGAAGAAATAACTTGCTTGATATGAACTTGAGTGAGGAACTGTTACTGGTCTTCTGTGCTACTCAGTTGTCCATAATGAACACCTTGTTTAAACATAAGGCTGACTGTAAAGTGCACTTGGTACCAAAAGGTCATATGCTCTGGCATCCTTGGTCAAGACAGGTACTGAGCTGTTAACTGATCACCAGTTGGTGATGAGCTGGTTCAGATGTCCAGGGAAGGAAACTGGCATGCCACTGAAATCTAACTGTGTAATGAAGAGAAGCATGATTCCATTTGTAACTATCACTTCGACAACAAATCCATGAAAATTCATCACCAAGTATCCACTGTTGCAAGGAAGTCCTTTTTCATTGCACAGCTTATATCTAAAGGTAGTGTGCCAAATGCAGGGATGTAATTTTCCACTGTGCTTAGCACTAATTAGACCAATCTTTAAGTGTAATGCCCTTCTCAGTATGTATCTGTCCAAACATTTATCACAGCTGAAATGACAACAATGCTTTTTCAGTAAAAAAGTCAAGAGCTTAAATTGTAAAATCTATGCAGACCATCTCAAAGCCTTGTCCTTCTTCTCAGTACCATACAGGCTACTGAGAGGTGACATCTGCTTTGCATCTAGAACTTCAACAGACCCTGTTTGGACAAACATATTATAAATTCACAGGTCTAGTGGTGTCATAAACACCCACTCAATGGGTCTCAATCTATTTTGAAAAAGAAATAGAACATGTTGGAGGGATGGGTTTGTATCACAGAGAGCGCCACTCCTATGGGCTGTCTTCCGATTCATATAAAGCAAAGTATTTCTTTTATGCTATTCAAATGCAATTTGGACAAATAGATATGTAACCACAAATTCACCCCTGTTTTAGCAGCCCTGTCCCTCATGGATAGGGGGCACATGTAAATGCCCCAACAGATCCCTGTTTGGCCCAATCATTGGATTATTTATATGCAAAATATAATGCCAAAGACTTCCTTAGGAATGTAAAGTTAGGCTTCATAAGATCCTCAAAGATCAATGGTCTAGTAAGTACCTATGAAACTATGAACCAATAAGGTATCCTCAGGATGCTTAGCATATAATTCTGTGAGGGCTGAGGATGTGTGTTCCAAATGGTCCAAGTTTAAGACCTCAGTTCTTTAAGCAGCTGCAAGAACTAATGGCAAAAGGATGCTTAGTGCTTGTCATTGTGGTAACTCTAACACCCTTTAAGAGACGAAAGCAGTAAGGAAGTCAATATGTTAAATAAAGAGTATCTCTATGCAGCACTAAGAAGGTGTGCCTGGATTTGTCTAATAGTTAACAAGAGGCACCAACCGCTCAAGAATGCAACATGTGTACCAATCAATGAAGCAAATACCCATATGTGAGAGAAGTTGGGTGGGGCCTCAATGAATGACTTTATGAAGGTTTCAAAGAGGTTCCAAAAAACCTTCCAGTGCATTCCTCTCAACTGTTCCTGATTTTGGCTCATATATTTGCCCTATCCCTTGTAAAATGTTTAATTATATGGTAAATCACTGAGGATTACAGTCAATGAGTAATGCCAGACATTAGAGTTTGGCACTTCTTATTGTTCAGAAAAATGCAAGTTGATACAAAACCTCTTGCTCTGTTAACTGTTTTGGGTGAATTAGAGTAATGTTTAAAATTATCCCTGATTTTGGGCCTCTGTCGTCCCATTATTTGTGGTTCTGTCCCTGGTTCTTCATCAAAGAACTTAATCCAGTGACATAGAAAGGGGAAGGTGGAGTACTGCCCAAATTGCTTTCAGCAAGGGTGAGTAAATGCTGATCTTGAATGGGGACACTGTCAGGAGGTAAAAGGAATACCTTGTGTAGCACCCTATCCCTATGGCCATGCCCTCCTTTGAGAAAGCAGTACCAGGAGCAACTGGTGCAAATAGTTTCATTTCTGAAAATGAGATTAGTGCTGTCATTAAACAGGTCCATGGTAGCAAGACATGAGAGTGGATAAGACTGATATATCTCAAAATGTGGTTAGTGTGCCTTTTCAACACTGCTTAGATGGTTGGTAGATTGGAAAACTGGGCCAGTGGCCCCATGTTCAAGAAAGAAGTTCAGTTACATGAGGATCATGTTCCTCAGCATCTTTAGGGATGAGTCATAGAATTCTGGAAAAGATTTGTCATCTGACAAATTAGTCAGTGATTCAGGAAAAACCATATGGATTCTATTCTGCCTAATGAACAGTCAGTAATCTCTTTATCTTTACATAGGTACAGGAGAGACTATGGAAATTTGCCTAAACTGTTTATGTGTGATGTGTAGAGCTAGAAAAAGTATATGCAACATACCAGAAGAAAATGTCTTGTGCAATATACTTCAACATTTCTGGGAACTGGTGCTGCTCAATATGCTATTTGATCCCTGCATTTGTGCAGTTACTGTTGTTTGCGTCTGTTGTCTTGCTATTTGGATTGGTTGTCTATGTGTGTTTTAAGTTCAAAATATGTGAATAGAGTCAAAATGGGCAAAGAAATCTATTAACTGTATATTTTATTCTGTTCTATTCATGGTTTCCATAGTCATAATATCAAGCTGCAACCAAAATTTGAGGAATATCAAGGTTGGAGAAATAAAGGCAGCAACTTTGCTGTTTACTGATCATACTGTCTTCTCGGGCCCATGTGGCTATGGCCTACATCATGCACTGGAGTGGTTCAGTGCTGAGTGTAAAATAGATGGGATGAAAATTAACGCATATAAAACAGTAGTCATGGTTCTCCCCTAAAAAAGAGTAACTTGTATCTGTCAGTGAGGTGAAGCAGCTATCTCCAGTGGAGGAGTTTAAATTTCCTGAGGTGCTTTTAATGAGTGAATCAAAAAGTGATTAAAAAAGTAACAAAGGGATAGGTACAGTGGCAACAGTTCTGCAGGTATTGTACTGAAGTATCAGAACAGATACAAGGAATCTCTAAGTTTACCAGTTAACATCCGAATTCTCACCTAAAGTCATGAGCATTGGATAGGGACTGAAGCAATGTGTGGGCTTATTCTGTGTAAAGTAATGAGCTTGACAATCTGGAAAGATCTCAGAGCACAGTCACTGTTCCTTCAGATTGACTGAACCTAGCTGACCTGGTATGGGTACCTAGTGAGGACTGCCTTCCATGGGAAGTGTACAAGGTACAGCCCCCCTGGGATTAGGCCATGGGGTAGGCCCAGGACATGCTGGAGAGTTTATCACAACTAGAATGAGACAACCCAGTGATCCCACAAGATTAGCCAGCAACTGTTGGTGAGGATAAAAATGTCTTGTCAACACTGCTCAGGTTATCACCATCACAACCGACACCCAGACAAGTGCTTTAAAAATTGGATGGATAAGGGATATTTTTTCTTCAAATATATTAGTCTTATAATTAGTCATATAAAAAAAAAGCTGCCTCACAGCAAGAGGTTCTCCAGTTCGATCCTCGGCTGGGGTACCTTTTGTGTGGAGTCTGCATGTCCTCCCTGTGGTCGCATGGGTTTCCTCCGGGTGCTCTGGTTTCCCCCCACATCCCAAAGACATGCTGTAGGTGGATTGGACACTCTAAATTGGCCCTAGGCATGAGTGCGTGCGTGCGCCTTCTGTGGAAGGTTGGGCACCAGGCTGGCAACTCGACACCATAAAACTCCACTGCCAATCATGAGCAGACAGGTGATCTGCTGTGGTGACCCCTAACTGGGAAAAGAAGAAGACTACAAGTAAAATATGCAGCCATTTTCAAAGTCATGCAACTTCCTGACTGATCATAAAATAACCTTTTGATTTACTTATCAAAATAATAACGCAATCACTAAGAAAGCATAAACATCTTTGCCATGTCCTTTTAGGTATTTTAATAATAATTAAGTGGGCTAGAACAGAAAATGTCAGATGCCAGAAATTGCAGGTGGAGGGAGAGTTGTATAGCTTATTAGCTCCCAAACAGCCACCCTCCCACTGTCTCTGTGACTGTTCAGTTTCAATTCCATTAGACATTTTAGTACAAAAAGTAATACTTTTCCTTCAAAAATATGTGAAAGTCGCAATTAGTGGGTATACCAACTAAATGACCTTGAGATGAAATACATAGTATGTAGAAAAGTAACACATGAATATGATTTATTAAAAATGGGTTACATAGGTTCTAGGATATGACAGAAACTGTGTGATAATTTTATGTTTTCTCAGAGTACAACAGATCGTAAATTACTTTCTCATTTGTGTTAAAATAAGTAGTTTGTCTGAGGCCACTGTCTTTTGTGTAGTTTTCCCTTCCACATTATTATGCAACCATGGAACTGGTTTCTATACATTTGTAGGGCTTGCTGTTGACACAGGAAGTAAAGGGACGATATTTCGAGCTTTTTCATTACACAGAATGTAACAGGCAGGGAGATCACACTGTTAGAATCAGGTTATTATCTAAGAAATCAGTGTAAGGTTTTTGTAGTAGAACCAAGCTGTGGTGACGTGTTGCAAGTGAGGTCCTGTTCAGGATTAGTAAACTACAACTGTAAGTTATTACTGAATGTCTAAACAATGATACAGTGACTAGATGCATTCCTATGGATCCATTCTGAGTGAAAATGGCTGGAGAACTGTGAACACATCTGAAAGAATTGATAAAACTGTAGTATACTAGAATTAACTGGAAACAACTGAAATGAGACTGGAATGAAAGTTTTTATTTGGTAATTACCCAAACTTGTGCTGAACAGGTGCCAAATCTTTTGTACTTTCACAAAACATATGCTACAAATATAGCAGATCGGTTAATACTGTTTTATTAGATGTTAATAATATCCATATGCTGCCTTTAATAACAGTGCTGATAAACAATAACAGTCTGTAGAAATTCTGGAGTGCCGGATAACAGTAAAAGTGCTGATACATATATCCAAAGTTTCTACACGTATATTTTCATAATACCAACTGAAACGGTCTTTTCCTCCTGAATAATATGAATATTTAGCATAACTTCTGTACTCCAGCTCAAGTGTCTGTTCTGCAGTCCAAAAACTAACTTCCTTTCTGGAATGCTGGATATTTAATCTTTCCTGTATGTCAGTCCGAAGTAACTTACAAACGTCACTAACTGTATCTGAAGTATTTCTTAATACCAAAACCCTGTTCTACACGCCTACTTAGCCTTGGTTTCTTAAGCCTTGTAGCATAGAAACAAGATGTGTTTGTATAAATGTACAGCACATTCTGTTCTTATCAGTATTCTTGAATGAAGGTTAATTTCACTGATTTATTGAAACTTTATGTAAACTGTGAGGCCTGCTTTAATATGGCTGCATTTCTAGACTTAGTCAAAGAGAATACTGTATTTTAAATGACACCTAACTTAACAACACCTACAAGGAATCAGAAGTGATTACATCAGACAAATTACTTAGCTACTTTGGTCCATCGTTGTTTGTTAAGTTGATATGTGATGCTTCTTCTTGTGGAACTGGTGCTCTTCTATTGCATGAGCTCTTTTATGGCACAGACTGACCCATAGCATTTGCTTGAGTTTGCTGACTAAAGCTAAATATAGCATATAAAGCAAAACAGTACAGAGGACCAAGCCCTGAGTGCATATAGTCACATCCACATCAATTCAAACTACAAAGGAGGGTGGAAGAAAGCCACAAACTCAATGTGGTTAAAAGTTTAATGCACACACAACGCTAAGCACTTTTGTTCCTAATAACTAGCAGGACTTCACTTGTTTATAATATGTGGCTTGTCTGCAGAAATGGTAAGTGTCAACATTTCAAGTAAAAAGAATTCAAGACTTTTGTAGATCAAAAAAATGTGTATCTAGATCGAGCCAGTTGGCAACAAATGGAGAGGGTGGAAGTACACCAACCAACTATTCTGCATTTCACAGACTGATCCGATTTCAATCTTAAAAATAGCATCCACTCTGCTGTCATGCTTTGACTGCAGATAGCTATGATTTATGCTCTTTCAAAGGTTAAGTTTTACAGCTAATGAGAGGCAAGTATCTTGGAGTTAGTCATAGTAAAGGGGGGAACCAATGTTGGAACAGATTTTTGTTAACTGTTTGTGTTTCTCATGGCATGCCCCTGCAGTCTTCTTCTTCTTCTTTCGGCTTTTCCCGGTTGGGGGTCGCCACAGCAGATCACCTGTCTGCTCATGCCCCTGCAGTGTATTCCAAAAAATGCCTGCAGGGCACTTAGACCATAGTTAACAGACTTTTAGTGAGGGATTGCTGGTGTTCTTTCCACTGCTGCTTAAAAATGAAAATTACCACCAGCTACACAAGATCTTGGTCAGTCCTTTATTTCTTGACTCCTAATGGCATTTAGTAGCAGATGAACTACATTTCAATATCTGTAGTGCATGTAGGAGTGTACTTCTCAACCAGCCCTGATTTTGCCTCATATTTTTGACCTGTCTTTCACAAAATATTTGATTTTTTTATTGTAAATCACTGAGGATTGTAGCTAGTTATGAATTCTAGAAATTAGATTTTCATACTTCCGATTGTTCTGAAAATGCATGTTGATGCAAAACTGTAGTTTTATTAATTTTTGAGTGAATTAGAGTAATATTAGAAAAAAAATAATGTCCATGCCTTTGTAATTTCTTTGGTATTTGGTCCCCCCAACATTTGGCTTTGTCCAGAAATCTTGAACAAAGAAGTTGAGATATGTGAGTTTTAAGTAAATACTTGCTCTGCCTACATTTCTCTGATAGGCATGTCTGCCTCTGAAGGGTAAGGCAGAAAACAGACATAAGTGGAACTCTGACTGTTAAACTCATTAAATGTATGTCTTTGCTTGGGTGGACAAAACCATAACCAGACACCTTATCTTACAAAAACTCTTTTCATACCACCACTATTCAAACAAATTTGGTCTGAATGCTGTGGTAAGGTTTTGGTTTCAGGGATCAGAAAAGAAACTTTTTGTTTCCTTGGTCATTCTTTTTTGTTTTCATTGCTTTTGCTTTTCAGTCATTTGTTTTTTGAAATGCAAGCACTGATTTGCATTTCGAAGTATGATTATTTACTTATACACACAGTCAAGCATATACGCACACACACGCACATATATATGATGGTGAGGAAAAAGAGGACATTCAGTTAGCAGTTGCAGGACCTTTGATAAAGTGAGACAAAATGAGTTGCTCTTGATAATTGAGGTATGTGAATGTTCATATTGGTACAGACAGAATAGGAGTATTGCCTGGGTCCACATGCCTAGAGCAATGTGATTAATAAAGGAGAAGCCATTCTGGGTTCTGTCTGGCAAATGTTTTACATAGTTTGCCAAGATAAGTAAGTCACAAGATCACACACAAGAGTGATCAGCATGCAATTCAGGTAAACTTCATCCTAAAAAGTAAAGGGCAGTCAGGTCAAATCAGGGATTAAAAAGATAATGAAATGGTTGGCCCATCAGTATAAACCACTTTTGGCCACAATCATCTGCAAGCAGTGGTCACTGAAAGCCCAAAAGTCAACAGAGACTAAACAGAATAAGTTAAGCTGACAATGAAATGCAGAATTCCAGGAAGTTATCAAAAGAAAACAGGGGTGTGGAAAGAGGTGGGAAATAGAAAAGATGGCCCTGACTTAGAAAAAAATAGTTATTAGTTACCAAAGAGGCAGTCACCCATGGCAAAGAGTACCAATCCAGAGGACATCAACAGCAGAAGGAAACTATACTTCAAGAAACATCTGAATGAAGAATACACAATAGAAGCCATACTGCCCCATGTGCAGCTTACAATGAAATAGTAAGGAAAACCTAACATTGAATAGATTTCTAGTACTGTTTAATGCCCCAGTACCAACATGTGTGCCTAAATCTCAGTATCCCCTTCTCTGGAACATTCTAATGGTAGCAACAGAAGTTGTCACAAAGAATTAGAAAAAGGATAATACACTTTCTTTATAAAGACTTTATTAAGATTGCCTTTTTTGCGCGCTGCAAAGAAATACATAATATCAACATTAAAACAAATAAAGTAACCACTGAATATCAGAACTATACAAAATAAAAATTACTGTTAAAGAAATGCTAGGATAGTGCATTATTATCATTGTTAGCAACTGGCTAAATAATTGTTAAACCTTGCAATTTTTTTCCTGAAATGAAGGGAGACACCTTTGTAAATAGCTTGTTTACCATTAAAATTATTATCATATTGTTCATGTTTTTAGTTTGCACACATTTTTAATACAAAAAAAATAAAAAAAAGGAAAGACAATCCATTCCAGAAGAAATATGATGTGCACGAAGGAAAATGAAGTCAGCAAAAGCAGCAGCAACACAAATGGCCCCCTGAGGGTACTCATCACAGTATGGAGAGATAATCTGAGAATTAACATTCTTCTGTCAACGTACACAAAATATTTGGGATATTCACAACTGTTGACAGTACAGAGGTATGAAACTGTTACACTGTATGAAAGTGCTGGAGAGGGCAATTGATAAAAAATAGACAGAATATGAAAAAATATTATGAGAAAGGAGCAGTTAGGATTAAGATCGGATTGCCATAACAACCCAATGTTTGCAGTGAAGCTCAACATACAGAAAAGGCTGGAGATTAAGAAAGATTCTAGACTTTCCTAGACATGGGGAAAACATACATCACAATCTCCAGAAAACTTATTTGGGCACTCTTTCAATGAAGTCCCAGAAAAACTGGTAGAATTAGTACACACAAGTATAAACAGTGTTTGGACTCACAGAGGGGGTTCTCAAAGATAATGTCTGAGCCCATTCCTCTTTATAATGTGATGAAATGCATCATTAAACAAGACAGAGACAAGAAGTCAACAAAGCTGTTTTATGCAGATGATGTGGCATTAGTCTCAAACTCTGAACAAGAACTTTAGCAAATGATATTGGATTGGAATGCAAAACTGATGTCACATGGGATAAAACTGAGCGCAGACAAGGCAGTGGTCAAGATAGCAAATGAAGAAAATCAGAGGAAGCTAAAACTGAGGAAGAAGAAAACTAGTGAATATGGTTAACAGCTTCAAGAATCAGAGAGGGATGTCGAAGAGAAGGCAAGTCTGACTGAGGATATCAAAGCTAGAATCAAATGCGTTGTAGCAAAATGGCACAAAGTGTCAGGTGTAGTGTGTAACAGAGGAATGCCAAAGAAGTTGAAAATTGAGGTACACAAAACAGGGGTGAAATGATTGCTTCTGTATGACACAAAAACCTAGACAGTGAAGGCACAGCAGCTGAAGAAGCTTGAGGGGATGAAGATGAGGTGCCTGAGATGGTTTGTATGATGCACACTGTGGGACAGACAAAGAAACGAGGACATCAGAGCTGAAGCTCAAGTAGCCCTGATTGTAGAAATGGTCAAGAAGAACAGATTACAATGTTTCAGTCACATGTGCAGTAAAATAGAAGATGATTTAGTAAAGCAGAGAGATGGGTTAGAGACAGGAAGAGAAGCCAAGGATGCCCAACCAAGAGATGAATGGATTGCATGACAAAATCCAGTAACTGTTAGGCATGATTGTCAAAAAAGGTAGAAGAGTAGCTCTGAATCAAGAGGGTTGATGACAGTCATTGCAATACCAAAACGCCATGCAAAATGGAAAAAAAAAAGCTGGTGATGAGAATTATGTGCAGAATGCATTATGAATGTACACAGTATTTCAATATTTGCATTAATCTGATGAACAACAAATGCCTGTTATATTATATCATTAAATAACCACAGAAGATACTGGAGAAAACTTTACAAATAACCTATTATATAGTAACAAAAATCTGTTCATTTTTGATATAATCACTTGAGAGATACTGAGTGTTGTTTGCTTCCTGTAAGTTTCCTTGAGATGTAATAGCTTCTGTCTAAAATGTACAGTATAAATGCTGATTGATTGAATAACCATTTAACGGGGGAAGGTGGAACCTGTGTTTTGTGCATAAAAGGGAGCAGTTTGTGGTAAAGAATTTATTCCGAGAAGGCGATAAGCCGAGGTACCAGAATAAACTGTGCAGTATTATATTATATTGTGCTGATGCTGCATATGGTGTTTCTTTACTATTATTACTCGTTTTGACTGGTGTGTTTTCTCTAAAATGTACAGTAGCACTAGCCCAAGAAATCAAGTGATTATATCAAAAATGGATGAAACACAATCCACCAAAACAAAATAAGGAATTAAGTATTTGCAAGGGGCAAGCCCTCTCCCCACATCTTCACCACCTTGCTTATAGATAATAACTCCAAGATTGCACTGAATTAGAAAATGAACAAAATGCAAGTTAAAGTGCATTTTTCAGTCCTCTCTTTCTCTCCCTCAGTATGCTCAATTTCTTTACACAAACACTGCAGGCACTTACAGGACATGAGATTCTAGTGTAAGATACCCAAGCAAATACAACCCGAACAATAGATGCACAAGTAAAATGATGTCAAGCTTTTATGAGAACTAAGGGGAAATTGTATTGTTTATTGTGTTAATTATATGATATTGCGTAATTGTCACATTTAAGTAAACAAATTTTCAGTAATAATCTACTTACAGTCATATGAGAGCTCGAGTTGAGCCGAGCAATATGATATTGATTTGCATGCATGGTTAAATGGTTAAAAAGTTGTAGAAACTTATTAAGATTTATGAATAATAATAAATTGGAATTTCTGTGCTATATTGTATATAATATTGATGCAAGTAATTTTATTGTATTGATTATTATTGCAAATATATATTTTTTCTGAACAGCACTGTTGTTTGTACTATTAAAAAGAATTCCTATCAAAAGACTGAATGCTTAAATTAGCAAATGCTCTTTTATTGAACTTTAAAACCTGAAACCTGGAAATGTCCAAGGCACAGGACATCAATTTTTTCCCCGGGGGAAAAAATTGATGGGCCGTTCCCCGGACTTTGTTGTTTTCTCCACTGTGGTGCATTCTCAGAGTTGGTATATTTAAGTTGTGGGGGGTGTATTTTGCCTGTGCATTGTTTTTTTTTTTTGTTTGTTTTTTTTTTTTTTTTTGATCAGCGAATTTTTTCCCTGGAAAAAAAATTGTTGATCTGTCCCTTCAACATTTTAAGGTTTCATGTTTTTAAGTTCAATAAAAGAGTGTTCGCTATTTTTAGCATTCAATCTTCTGATATAGATGCATTAAAAATTAACCTTAACTGTTTGAAAGATGCTTTTACTTGTTTAACTTAAACCTTTTTAATATGATTCTTTTCCAGAAACGTCTCATGATTCTAATATATATGTAGGCTCCTTAGATTGAAAGTCATCATAGCTGTTTAGTATGAATTATCTAAGGTTAGATCACTATGCAGGACTCTGTTAGTAATCTTTTTAAGGAGGTATCAGGTTCCTGATTTGCCTTGCTTTAGATTATGGTATCATCAGTGTAGTTTCTGTCATTTGAGATCCCTTGCAGCAACTCTTCACCTGCTGATTAAATTGTAAATATTAGGCTTTTGTAACACCTAAGGCCAACATTTGTCAAGAATGTTTTGATATGTCTGCTCTCAGTGTGTAAGCCAAACTGATGTTAACTTGACTTTAAATCTAACTGCAAATACTGTGACTGCACTGAATGTTGCTATGATATCATCAGTTTTTGTTGTTATATGTCTCTTCCATTTGGACTGCTTTTTTAGCTTGCCATGTTAATTTCCTCTGGGTTTTTGGTTTGGCTGGCATTACAGATGGGGGCAACCAAGGAGTTAACCCTGCCATATTTTCTGCAATGAGACTTCTTATTGTTCTTTAATTTCTTTTTCAACCTAGTTCTTTAGATCAAATGTGATTCTCTTTTGAGCTTAACTACTGCAGCAACTACATCATCATCATGAGGCTTTAAGTAGTACTTGAATGTGCTTATTACTTTAAACAAATCATTATATTCTGCTAGTAAACTGTCTAAAGTATTATTTGCCTGCTGTACTATATTTAGGACTTGAATAAGGCATAGTATAGTAACTTTACTGCAAACTAGTTAAGTACACAGGGACCTTTACTTTGCATGTTTTACTCCCAAACAAAATAACTTTATTGAATATGAATCGATAAACTACAAACCACGTTAGAATGATAATTATCAAATTAGAAACAGTAATCATTGGTCAGAATATTAACAGTGACAGGTTATTGAAGACCAGCTTAAATGGAATTCAATTAAAAAAGAGAAAAGAAAGAAGATTATCATTCTGTAACAATCTTCTTCTTCTTTCGGCTTTTCCCGGTTAGGGGTCGCCACAGCGGATCACCTGTCCGCTCATGATTGGCAGTGGAGTTTTATGGTGTCAAGTTACCAGCCCGGCTCCCAACCTTCCACAGAAGGCACACACTCACACCTAGGGTCAATTTAGAGTGCCCAATCCACCTATAGCATGTCTTTGGGATGTGGGAGGAAACTGGAGTACCCGGAGGGAACCCACGTGACCACAGGGAGGACATGCAGACTCCGCACAGAAGGTACCCCAGCCAAGGATCAAACCGGAGGACCTCTTGCTGTGAGGTGGCAACGCCAACTGCTGCACCACCGCGACCACCCCAAAATCATTCTGTAACAATGTAAGTAAAAAAACAAATCTAATCAGAATTATATATACAGTAGCAAACCATCAGTGACTTTTGTCCAGACTGTATTTTATTAACATCATTTCAGAAGTATTTCAATAGCTAAAGTGCTTCTACAGAACTGTAAGCCTACACCTTTGTGAGCAAAGGTCCTAATACAGGCATTGGCTTTACACAATTCTCCATTCTTTTATTTACTGTCTTGACTGACGTACACAACTCTGTAAGCATACCTTTTTTGTATAAATTTCTAAGCTAGACATCTATTTCTGATTTATTCCCATTCAGAATATTTTATGTTGTATACACACGTGTATACTTTTTGTCAGAGTTTTCACTTATGCTGTCTGTGTTTATCTATTATACTGAATTAATCTTTTTATTTGCTTGGCCTTCCACCAGTCTAATATTTGTTTTGACCTAAAGTATTTGCCTTGATTTGGCATTGATGTAGACATTCTTGCAATGTATTTTTTATAATTCAAACATGTTTCACATTTAGCAGGGAATATATTTCTCTTTTTGATTGCTAGTGCCACAGCTGTGCATTCTGTCTCTAGTTTATTTTGTCTCCAGTTTATTTTTACACTCTGACTTAGTGGAAATGATTGTTTTAGTTTCTGCCTTTAGCATACTGCTGCATTTGTGTTTTTCAAAGCTGCTGTTTTGTATGCTTCTGATTGTGTTAACTTTATCGTTATGCTTCTGTTTGCTCTTCTAAAAGGTGTAATGACTCTCCATAGTTGAGTATAAATTGTAATGCAATCTTTATATCGACAGGTCTTTGATAATTTGTGTTTTAAAATCTGAATCAGTAGCTGCAAAATAAGTTTTGCCAAAACGTGAGCCTTGTTAACTTGGCTTTTCAAAATGTAATCACTTCATGCGGCATGCTTGTTTTTGACTGGAATTACCATGTTAACATTTTGTGTATTGCTGCATGAATATCTTCATTTTCTGAAAATGCCTGATAAATGTCGTGCAGCTTGTCAGCAGCAAGGTATACAGAAAGTTATTATGTTTACAGCTTCCAGTAATATTTGGTGCAATGAGTTCATTTTTGAATTCACATATTCAGGTGGTACACTCTAGACCCAGCAGTGGCCATCTAACTATGTATCTGTGGCGATTGTTTATATTAGGACACACCAGAATGAGCATGAAATTTAGAGGAACATGTTAATTTCTAATCTTCTGAGTACTATTAATATGTTTCCAGCACCATTTTCTTAACTGTCATTTGTATTTCTTACTTTTGCATCTTTTTAGTAACTTTGGCTATTTAAACAAACTGTAAGCTTTGGTACTTATATGTTATACCATCGAAGTTTCTTCTCTGAGGTAATTTGTGTAACAGTTTTCTAGGAAAGAACTTTTGACCTGGCATTCATAAACACAGTGCACAGTCATGTATCATTTAGTATGTCACTGGGGACTGCCATGATTCATAGACAAGAGTCCTGGTAGTCCCCAGTAAAATACAACAGGCTTCCTATTTAACTGAATGACACACGAATGCCTTGTATCTCATTGTATACTAGACATGCCTATGCTTGGGCTGGAGTGACAGAATTATAAAGTGCAATGATATAAGGCAGTTTAGTATAATACAGGCTGCCTTACCAAGCAGCTATGTGCAGATTTTTGGCAAGTACACTGTTCCATACATAAATGCCTTCCACTTCCATACTGTGGTCTGCCACCATGCCTGACTGAGATTCATAAAGAAATTACAGTCTTTAATCATGAGGGTAAACCAGGAATCATTACAATATTATGGCACTGTGAGGACCTGGTGCTGTGTGAGCCTCCATTGGAAGGGGTTCATTAGCATCACTGTCTGGAGGGGGGAAGTTAGTTTACTGTAGCACTGTGGCCTCATAGTGGGGCACTCATTTACTGGCAGGGATCTTTCTGTCATGCAACAGAGTTTGTACTTTATTTATCTATCCATTTATTAGTTTTGTTTTTCTGTGTTAGCATGTTGTTCCACATATTAGTAGAGGAGGGGAACTGCGGTGCTTTCTATCACGGCACCATTTTTAAGTATGCAGTTACTGTCCCATTGGTTATTCCTGGCACTTGCCAGTTTTCCAATAGTGCTGCCTCTCTCATTTTCATATGATCAGGAAGGTGTGCTTTGCATATGTGCTCTGCCCATGGAATAGTATGCATACACAATGGGACAGGACCATGTATCTGGTCTTTCTTTGTTGTGCATTGATCTTCCTATATTGGTACAGACTCGGTATCCTGATCTATGTAGCATCTGTGTTGTGCTGTGCACCAACTATTTATGAATACCTGTCTTGAACTTTAAAATAATAAACTGAGATGGCATCCAGTCCAAATGCTTCTTGGCTAAAATATTTCTTAATTGCTCACTCTTGTCGTCAGCCTTCATGCCTTGCAAATTATTTTCTGTCAATTAGGCCAGTGCAGTTTTACCTTTGGCAGGCACCCTTTGACAAAAGTATACCAAGCAGCTTTTCTTTAAAATCAGTTTGATTGTACTCCAAAGAAGACCAGCTTACTTAAACTGCTGAATGCAGTTATGATGGAAACACTGTACTTCCACAAACATGGCAGTAGGTCTGACATAATGTTGGCACATCTTTCTGTCAGTATTTCCCTAGGAAATCCCACGCTGATGAAAATGTTTAGTAAACCATTTGGCACTTTTTCTGCTTCAATGGAAGACATAGACACTGGCATACTATACCACTACCAGGATATATATTCTTACCAATGTAGCTTAGGGCACTCTGAGGTCCCACAATATCCACAGTTGCCATATGTAATGGTTCCAAAGTAGCTGACAAAAGAATTAAAGCACCTTTGTGTTTGTCTCCGGCCTTGCCAACAATTTGGCATTCCTCAAAGGTCCTGCAATACCTTATAACCTCATTTGTAATCCCTGGCCAGTAGAAATTCCATATAATCCATCTTTTATTATGCTTTACACTTATGTAGCCTGAAAAAGTATATCATGAATTATGGTACTACCACCTGCTGCCTTCTTCTCTCTGTAGGCCTCTTTCAGGGATCATTTCATTAGACAACAATTCTTTGCCCCAGTAGATGGACTCCTTCTGCAATTGAATATCTGGAACCTTGGTAAAGTAGGGTCTCACATATAAGGGTACCTCATCTTCTCCTTACTAACCCTCCTCAGCTCAACTTCCAAAGGAAGCCTGGTACTGTTTGACAGTGACACCTCAAGTTATGGCTGACTGCTATCACTTTATTTTCCCTTACAAGTATCACCTTCCAAGGGAATCCCAGTACATTTCCCCTGTTGTGGTTCAGATCCCAGGCACTCTCCCTCTGAAGTAGCCATATCACCAGCTCCAGGTGGAGGTGTGGGCTGTGTCTGGGTCTCCTCTCCTATTGCCTTACCCATGGGTTTGCCTCCATGCCTGGCTGCATGTAACAGCATGCACACAATGTCAAAATCATTCCCTATTAGGACATTGACAGGAATATCCTCAAACACAACCACCTACTTGCTACATTGCCCCTGTTCCCAGTCCAGATAGATTCTGACCAAAGGTATATGAAAAGGTTTCCATTTAAGGCTCTAACTGGAGTGGACTGCCCTGACAAGTAGTACTTCTGTCTGAACACTATAGGTTTGACTATGGTTATGTCTGAGGCTATGTTCCTTTTGGAAACTGCAACCTTCAATGTACTGAGATACGATACAGACTTTTGTGATAGCTAGGTACATCTGATATTCATCATTCACACTGCTTCACTGGTAGTTTAGGCTATCTGCCAATGTAACCCAATACTGGCCATCTTTCAAAAGCTTAGACTCTTCTCTCCCTCCCTCTCTCTTTCTGTGACATCTGATTGACTGACCATATCCTGAGAGGGAAGCATTCAACTATGACAAGAAGGATGTTCAGTCTTTCTCTGTCATCCAAAGGATTTAATGCTGATTTTTCTGGCCTACTGCTCAGATAAGTCCCATTTGGGGAACCCCTTCCTCTCATTTGGATTTATTATTCTCCTATTTTTTATGTTTATTTCAAAATATATATTTATTTTAATATTTTATTTCTGTCAGTGTTTACAGTAATTCCTGTGGGAATTTCTGCTTCTAGTAGTGTTCATTTGGCTTCTATCTTTGACAAATACTTGTTTTTATTCTTTCTGAGGAAACATTCAGTATTTCTCTCAGAAGTGCAGAGACTGTTTGTGTGTGTTATGCATATGTGCTGTTAGACATTAGGGACTGTCTTGTGCAGTAAGACCTTTAGTGCAGTTACTCTGTATTACTTTCATCTTTTGACAGGAAAATATTGCAGAACTTGGATTTTTTTCTGCATTTACACATTATTTACCATATGTGTTACTCTGCTGTGTGTCTTTTTAACATTCAATTGCAGTTTACCATGAATTAAGTTATTTGAATGTACTGTGGAGATTTTACTCTCTCTGACATGAAGGTGTAGTTTAAATTGCTATTAAATATTTTATGGCAGCTTAACATGGTTAACTCTTGCAGAGCTAATTTTTAACACTCCTTTGGCACATTAGTTGGTTTTTGGTGTTTGTACTTTGTACTCTGGAAATTCTCAGAAAAAAAAAACAGAAGAATGTGAGCAATCCAAAAGCAGTATCACAACATTAAACATACTATGTTTAATGTTGTGATACTGCTTTTAAATTTCAATTGTTGTTCAAATTGAATAATTGATAGGGGTACTTAACTTGGTTGGGTGAAGTTAATGTTTTGTTCTGAGGAAGTCTCTGTAGTGGAGAGGAAAGCACGTAACTGTTTTGGAAATAAACTGTGGTGTCCTTTGGATTGCTCACATTCTTCTGTTTTTTTCTGTGGTTTGCTATTTTCCAGTTGTACACTGGAAATTCTTTAACTTCTGTCAGTTGTAAAATAATTCTGATTGTGTTTCAGACTGTTTTTTGTGTTAATAACAAAGTTTGGTAGAGTTTAGTTGTGTGGGGACATTCTTATTACTAGAAGCTTTAGTGCTTATTGCAATACATTATCCAGTACTGTCAGTTTATCATTCTGGCGTGTTATCTCCCCTGACTTGATGGATCCTAACCTGGTTCCCCCCATCAAATCTGCTTGTACCTAAAAAGAAAAAGAAAAATATGCCTCAGCATATGGTTAGTGATCCTGTTGGGGCCACTGCTTGGTCTCAGACCACTTACCTTTTGCCCCCGTCTCCCTCTAGTGTAGGGGGTTAGACACATCCTCTGGGGCTGATCCAGTATCTGGCACATGTACGGGAGGACCATATCCTTTAGGTACAGGAGTAGTCCAGGTAAGACCCCTTTCTAGACATAATACTCTGTCCTCAGATATTTTATCTAGTAGTGAAGTTCACAAGAGAAAGAAACAGAAGCTTCATAAAACAGATGATGACCAGATTATAGCTATGTAAAAGGCTGATGTGGTTTCCTTGGTTTAGATTGTTTTGCAGACAGCTAATTCTGGTGGTTGTGGTCTCATACATGGCTTTAGTGATAGTTTGGCTAGAGACCTTTCTGTTGTTTCTGAGACTAATGATGAATCTGATGTGGACAATGGTGATTTCCCAGCTGACATTGAGTCCAGTCACTCTGATTCTGTGAATCTCTATTTCCTCAGGTGATTGCTAGATTTAGTGATGTTTTTCTTGGGAGCAGTAGACAACTACCTCAGAGCTAGGCAGGGTATATATGACCTTATAGAGAGCAGGATGCACAGTTTTGTGGTTATCCCATCTCTCCTACTGGCCTTTGAAGATGTTCATAGAGTTGCTGTAGGACACCAGTATTTATTCCAGCAGACCCTAAAAAGACACGAGAGAAAATATAGGGTACCCTCGGATATGACTGGTTCCTTTTCACATTTGAATACTGACCCGGCCACTGTCTCCTTGGCTTCATCTAATGCAACAACCCCTGATAAAGAAGGAAAATTGCTAGATCTTCAGGGCAAAAGGATGTCTCTTTCTAGTAATCTAGCCTTTACAATGTTAAATTATCAAGGTTATATGCAGAAATTTATTTTACAGTGTTTGTACTGTTTAGAAGATTTTGCTGTAGCCTTACCTGTAGAGCAAAAGTCTTATATGAATTACATTGTTTCTAATTTGACTCAGGCTTCAAAATATGCTTTGAGAGGCGTGCTTGAATGTATAGATACAGTCTCAAGAAAAGTTGCTTCTTCCATTGTATGAAGACAGTATGGTTTGTGGACAAGTACTAGGCTAACTGCCCTTGTGTAGTCAGTTTCTCTTTCAAAGGTAAGAATCAAACCCTGGACTTTGTGACTTTGAGGCAAACACTTTAACCATTATACCAACCTTTAATCTTTAATACTTGGTTATATAATCAGAATGTTTCCAATAGGTTCATAGGTTCATATGTTCATACTAGGCTATCTGCCCTAGGGCATTTATAAGCCTAGCCAGAATGTGTTTGGCTTTCGCCACCCATTTTAAATTTATTTTGCTATGCCCTTTTTCGAGTTTAGTATACTGTGCCTCTGTCTAACAGTGACACAGAAGTGATACCCGGGGTAAACCTACGATCTCCCATCCACTCATCAAGATTCCTCTTGAAGAGAGTCAATGAGGGACTCTGCCTAACCTGGACTGGGATTTTATTCCAGAGTGAAGGGAGCCTCTGGGTTATGAATCTGTCCCTCCAGCATGTCCTATTTATTTCAGTGCTGAGGTTCAAGTCTCTCGAGCGCGTAGCTCGATGGGATTTAGATTTTCTGAGGTGCAGCATGTCCATTAATTCCGGGTTGGACATGGCTTTATACATCAGGCACAGATCACCTCTGAACAGGTGGTATGCCACTGAGTAGAGCTGGAGTTTCTTTAACCGGGCAGCATATGGCATCTGTTTGAGCCCTTTGATCCTCTTGGGGAGGTACTTTTGGTGTCTTTCCAGTTGCTGCAGGTGTCTGGTAAGGTACATCCCAAAAGGGGCATTGTACTCAATTATGGGCCTGATGAGGGATGAGTAAAGAGGCACGATGACCTCCCCTGATCTAGATGTGAATCCCTTTATGATTAGGTGGGCTATATAAAATGTTTTTCTAACCACTTTGGCCAAGTGGTTGTCAAATGAGAGATTGCTATTAACTTGGGTCCCCAGGTCCCTAATTACTTCTTCTGTACTTAATGGATTACCACCTATGTGGTAATTTGTGGGCACTTTGTTTTTGCCAAAGGGATGACTATACACTTTTGGCATTTAGCTTGAGGCCATGGCTCTGGCACCAGTTGTCTGTTTCTATGAGGCCCTTTTGGAGGATGCTTGTGTCGGCTGGAGAGTCGATTATGGCGCCCAGTTTGCAGTCATCTGCGAACTTGGTCAGCCACAGTCCTTCCGTATTGGCCTGTACCTCCGAGAAATATATACCGAACAAGAGAGGTCCCAGGACTGAGCCTTGTGGGACACCACTTGTAACTGGTTTGGAGTCTGACACGGCTCCAGCAATTCTAAGCATGTGGGTTCTGTCCTTGAGCCAGTTTGCAATCCATCTAGTGACATAGGGGTTTATATT